>NC_133328.1:582869879-583169879 GCF_042186555.1 Aquarana catesbeiana
TTCCGCGATCGCCGCTGTAAGCGTGCGCTCCACGAGAACAGGAAGAAGCGTTACTGGTTGAACGTGAGCCGGATGTTGCGTCGACGCGCTTCGCCCCTCCAGGGCGTCATCAAAGACGTAACATCCAGCCCATGTTAAGATATATATAGTGTGTAAAACTCCTCCCAAAAAAGGGAATGAAAGAAGTGACAGCCAATCAAGGCTAGTGGGTGTGTATCACCCACTTTGTCCTGATTCATCATATCCTGTTGCAACACCAAAAAACTTTATTGTTAAAAATATAAACACAACATTCAAGTTGTATATGAAAAACACTTAAAATACATAGACAAATAGGTCTCACATCATTAACATAATTTGCCTAATAGGAATCCAATACAAAATAAGCATATGGGAGAAAGAAAATAAAAATATTATAAATAAATAAAATGAAAATAAAAGAAATATGAAAAAAATGAAATAAGAACCAAAAATAAATACAAATAAAAATAAAATAATTATTGGAAATAAAATAAAAATAAATATAAAATTAAAAATAAAATAATAATTGGAAATAAAATTAAAATAAATTTAAAAATAAAATTAAAATAAATTGTTACAGCAATTTGACCACATCCACAACTTGCTGCAGCGCACTGCATCATTTCTGTGCCCATGATGCCCAAGACATTTTGCCTTTCTACCTTGAATTTCTGCCTCTTGCGAAAGTCCGTGACCATTCATTTCAGGGTGCATTAAAAATGGGGGTGTGATTTTTTTTTTTAATCAGCATAGTTAAATCCAGCATGATTTGTGCATGTGGCTACAATTAGGGGTGTGTGTTTGTTGGTGTGGCTAAAAATGGGGTGTACAGTAGAGTGTTCCCAGATTTAATTTAGAAAACCTGATAACCTTATGGTAGCATCCACTGTAGGGCTTCATTGGGAACCTATTTGACAAACAGACAATGCAGAAGCCCAACTTGGAGATGGGTACAGAGCATTGTCACTTTCTGACAGGAAGTGCCTGAACAAGGACTTTTATGGCAAAATAGCCAAGTATTACTTTAATAACAGCTGAAGGTTTAAAAAAGGGACTTATGAAATTACATGAACATCTTAACACTTATCTGAGATTTTGGAGACTGGGTTTACATATACTTTTAACTGTTTGTTTTTTTTGTTTTGTTTTTTCCATTTTGGATAGAGGAGCAAACTGCAAAAAAAAAAAAAGTTTGCCCCATGTCCTTGTAAAGGATTTTCCCTTCACTTCCTGTCCCTGTGGCAATGTGACAGACTGCTAAAATACGTTTTCTTTTCTGTTCCACACAAAGGCTTTGGCCAGATATACAGATTACTCCCTTCACGACTAGAACTAAATTTACTATTTTTTAGTATTTAGATACAACTGCTAACATTTTAACCTCCCTGTAGAGAAGATCTACAGTTTTAGTATAAAAGAGAATTTCTGTCAACCTAACAAGATGCTGTGTTGGTATAATTAAAATCAATTTATTTTCTATTAAAAATTCCTCTGGATGACATTCAGAAAGCATGCTGCTCTACAGCCAGGAATTTGTGGTTCTCTGGCATTACCAGAAGGTATATTGGGGGGACTAGGTGGACACAATAAAAACAATTCTATATCATGACCTTTTAAATGGAATCCTGAAACACATCTCTAATTTTGATTTTGACCTTGCACTTTAATACAATAGTTGCACTCACTTTTTCTGGTGATGGACTTGCCATTCTTTTTGGTAATGCACACTCAACATTCAAAATTTAACAGTTATGAAGTGAAGGAAAAATGTTATTTTTTTCAATTTTCAATTTTTTTTCACAGATATTTAAAAAATGTTATTCAGAAGGGAGTAAGCCATCGTACTATCCACCCCCACCCCTCCTTCCCCACCCCAATCCATCATGTCTATTTGTCTACAGCAAACTTTAAACTTTTCTTTTGAAACCTTGATACAGGGATTTATAATCTTGTTGGCCTTCCCATTGCATTTTTTATAAATTCTTTCTAATTACGGAGCAGAGACTGATAAAAATAGCATTTAGACTTCATGGAAACAGCACAACCCAAACAATGAGAGTAAATGAAACAGTCCTTTATTTATATTAGGATCACATTGTTGGGTGTGCACCAGATAACAAAGTCCTTTGTTCTTTAATATTTGATAACCTTTTTACTTCTGGGTGCAGCCCATCCCTTGATTCTGTTCCAAGACAACGAAGGAGGCATGCACGTTGGCTGCGGAGAACTTCATAAGAGAAACTACAACACTGCAGAAAGGGATCAGGCATGCATGCACTGTCCGATGGCCCTCAGGGGAACTAATTCACTAACTCAGTGACCAAACAAGTTTAAATTAATTTAGAGAAGTAGGGGGAACAATAGAGCAGTGCAGACTGACTCAGCTGGCCTGCTTACCTGGTAGGTGGGAGGGAGAGATTGGCCATAAGGACAGGTTTTCCAGCATGTCCGATGGATGATTTACTTTCCTTCCACAAGCGTTCTTGGCCTTTAGGCATCTCCCAGCCCCCATAGACATGAAATCATTGTCTGAGTTGGGCAAATATGGCCGTCTGTCATTTCATACCTATGGGCTGCTTGAAATAAGTGCTATCTTAAAATAGAACCTGTCTATCTTTTTCGCTGCACAAACCAGCACTCTGGGTTACCACAGCTTTCAGTCATGTAACCAAATGCCCAGATGTTTGGTCAAGTGATCCCTACTAAGAGAAGGATCAGTCAGTCTGACCTTTGACCTTGCTCTTCAGCAGACATTATATGGCTTACTGGGCGTTTGTGGTATCTGTTTAAGACATTGCTTCAGCTAAATGTATTTTTATTTATTTTTTTATTTTATTTATTTTTTGATGAAGTGCTTGATTCCTGTTGGGGAGATTGCTTGCTTTTCCTGTTTAGTCAACCACACAAAATCAGGGGGCCTTTAAAAAAAACTGATAAGCCACTTTTCTACTTCTTCATATCGAAAACATTTTAAAAAGTTTTTTTTTTTTCTTTCTGGAGTTTGAGAAAATTGCCCAAATCTGAATCCCTCTTCCTTCCCTTAGAAGAGATTGTCAACAAATACCTAGGCATTTTTGTCATGTGACCATTGTGGAATCCCAGGGCAGGACCTTCTGTAGTGAACCTGTTTCAGAAATACTGTTGCCTTTTCTCACTTTCAGAGAACAGGTGAGGGAAAAGTTGTGCGGTCATTGAAAACGTCCATTTTCACAAGGGCATTTCTGGCACCAACATGGCGGCATACTATCGCATGTATGCTGCCACGAGTTGGCGCCAGTAAAGAAAAATTCCTGTAATTATTTCATTAACTTATGTTTTCCTGGCGCCAACATGGTAGCATACATGTGGCAGTATGCTGTCATAGATCAGCACCAAAAAAGGAAAATTACGGTAAGTAATTGATACAATTTTTCACCAACATTGCAGCATATAAGTGATAGTATACTACCATGGATAGACGCTGCAAAAGAAAAATTACAGTATATTTGATACAATTTTCCATTTCTAGTATCCAGCAAATATGTTTCAAAAATCTAACAGTTAAAATAAGTAAATGGAGTAAGTTGTGTGTATACCTGTATGCACTGTTTGTACTACCAAGCCTTGCTTGGTCACACATTTCATAACTGAGTGACTTTTTGCCCATTCCAACCATTACAATTTCAGCTGCTATTTTCTTGTTGAAGCAGAGATAAAGCTGGTTGTTATAAGATGCTAAGGTTCTTTACTTTTCTCATGTTCTCTCCATATCTGCCTCTCAACTTCTTGGTAATAAGCAGAGCTTTGGAGCAAAGCATTTGTGTTGCTGTAAGATGACAATGGGCTTTATAGTTGGGTAATATTCCGTGACAAAATGTTTGTAGCTGAGCAATGCTGACTGGTATGCAGGAACAAGCAACTGAGCACCGGCCTTTTATAATGAAGTGATTTATTGTTGGTGTGTAGAGAAGAATGAAAAGCCCTCCCTAACATGTGCAAAGTTTGAATAAAAGCTCCAAGGCTTTGTTTTCCTGTACACATAGTTACGTGGGTGACACAGCAGCTCTTTAAGGTCACTATACTTCGTCTTTCATCTGACTGCTTTGAGGGCGCACAAAAACCTGTTCCTCCATTCTTGTGCAATAGATGTGTGAGCACAGCTACACACCGAAGAGGTAATGACCGTAGAAAGTAAACAGTGACACAAGCTCAAGCTGGAGCATTCTCAGTGTCTTCAGTCTTCATACAAGGACCTCAAGTGGGCCATTAGAATTGCCAACGGCCTCTTCTTAGCAGTATTATTGTCATGAAAGTGGAACACCAACCAAATTGGTCATTGGATTATATAGATTAGGTCAAGGTGGTTTCCCAAACGTTTACTGCTCCTGTCTTGTTTTTGAACATCTTCCTTGACGCGATCCATGGTTATTGGATTAGGTGACTAGAATGTGCATGTGAAATGTGTAAATTCTAGGGTATGCTGCTGGCAATTGTTAGAACTGAGGAGGCAATCAGTGGCAAGTAGCTTCCTCAGCTCTACTGATTTGTCAGTTCAACTGGTTCCTTCTTAGTGGAATTATTGACAAGAAGGTGGAGAACCAACCAATTTGGGCATTGGATTACATAGTTCAGATCAAGGTGGTTTGACAAAAGTTCACAGCTCCCATCTTGTTTTTGAGCATTTTTCATGACACATTACATGGTAAGTGGATTGGGTGACTGAATTGCGCATGTGGGTATAAATTCCTGACAATTGTTAGGACTAAGGAAGTTTCTTGGATCAACAGCAAAATCTCTTCAACAGATCCATTTGACAGTGATAAAATGTCTCTGAATCACATGGCTTCCTTCCCCTCTGGTGTCACGTGGCCACCTTAATCAGCCGTGGCCCAAAATGCATCCCTAAAAGCCAGCTTTTGTCCATGTGATACAGCAATAAGTGAAACAGTTAACTCTGTAGGGGTTGCATCGGTGTGGCCACAAGCTGTAATACTGTGAAGAATCCGCATGTACAGTGCATCTGGAAAGTATTCACAGCACTTCACTTTTTCCACATTTTGTTATGTTACAGCCTTATTCCAAAATGGATTAAATTAATTATTTTCCTAAAAATTCTAAAAACAATACCCCATAATGACAACGTGAAAGGTTTGTTTGAAATCTTTGCAAGTTTATTAAAAATAGAAAAACAAAAATAATCATATGTACATAAGTATTCACAGCCCTTGCTCAATACTTTGTTAAAGCACCTTTGGCATCAATTACAGCCTCAAGTCTTTTTGAGTAAGATTCTAGAAGCTGGGCACACCTATTTTAGGCAGTTTCTCCCATTCTTCCCATTCTTCTTTGCAGGACCTCTCTAGCTCCATTAGGTTGGATAAGGAGTGTCGGTGCACAGCCATTTATAGATCTCTCCAGAGATGTTCAATTGGGTACAAGTCTGGGCTCTGGCTGGGCCACTCAAGGGCATTCATAGACTTGTCCCGTAGCCACTCCTTTGTTATCTTGGCTGTATACTTAGGGTCATTGTCCTGTTGGAAGTTGAACCCAGTCTGAACTCCAGAGCACTCTGGAGCAGGTTTTCATCAAGGATGTCTCTGAACATTGCTGCATTCATCTTTCCCTTGATCTTGACTAGTCTCCCAGTTTCTGCTGCTGAAAAACATCCCCACAGAATGATGCCACCACCGTGCTTCACTGTAGGGATGGTATTGGCCAGGTAATGAGTGGTGTCTGGTTTCCTCCAGACATGACGCTTGCCATTCAGGCCAAAGAGTTTAATCTTTGTTTCATCAGACCAGAGAGTCCTTCAGGTGCCTTTTGGCAAACTCCAGGTGGGCTGTCATGTGCCTTTTACTGAGGAGTGGCTTCCGTCTGGTCACTTTACCATACAGAATGAAAAACAAAAAATATCTGCGCTTATGGAATAAATGTATACAAATGTGAATGAACAACGTAATAAGCAGCCAGCACAAAAAGTTCCTGGGAAACCAAACACATAAATGACTATAAAAATGCAGCGCTTATGAAATAGTAACCACCAAGTGAGATACAGTGTTCCATAAATATAAAGTCCATATATTATATAAAAAAAGACCAATACTTTACCATACAGGCCTGATTGGTGGAGTGCTGCAGAGATAGTTGTTCTTCTGGAAGGTTCTCCTCTCCACAGAGAAATACTGGAGCTCTGTCAGAGTGACCATTGCATTCTTGGTCACCTCCCTGACTAAGGCCCTTCTCCCTCGATCGCTCAGTTTAGCCAGGCGGACAGCTCTAGGAAGAGTCCTGGTGATTCCAAACTTCTTCCGTTTATGGATGATGAAAGACACTTTGCTCATTGGGACCATTTTGGACCATTTCTGCTGAGAAATTTTTCTGTACCCTTCCCCAGATCTGTGCCTTGATACAATCCTGTCTTGGAGGTCTACAGACAATACATTGGACTGTGGGCTGAACGAAAAATTGAGATTGATCAGTGGGTATGCCCACCATTAGAATACCTCCCTTCATCCACCCATTTCTAATGATGGGCATACATGCACCATTTCCTTTTTAGCTGTGGTGGTGAAATCACCTCCTACAGCGCTGGAGTCACGGCTTTATGTATCGTGGGAGCAAACGCTGTTGCTGTCAAGATAAATAAATCCGCGCTGCAGCCGAATGGCGTACCTGCTAAGCAAATGATGGTTAACAATAAAACAAAGTAACATTACAGTATAACCGTAAGACTTGCCATACCTGCAAAGCAAATACAAAAAAAAACAGTAAAAAAATAAAACATTTTTTAACACAACCTGTGCCAAAAATATATATATGCCGAAGCATGGGGGCATCCGCTCCAAAAGTTAGGAGCAAATCGCTCCTCCACCCCTGCTGCCCCCATGCTTCGGCATATATGCTCTTTTTTTTTTTAACTGTGGTGGTGATATCACCTCCGACAGTGCTGGAGTCACGGCTTTATGTATTGTGGGAGCAAACGCTGTTGCTGTCAAGATGAATAAATCTGCGCTGCAGCTGAATGGTGTACCTGAAAACAAAAAAATGGCTAACAATAAAACATTGCAGAATAGAATACAGTAAAAAAGAACAGAACAATAGAGAACAATAAAACGACAACTATTTTTGTTTTTTTTATTTTAAATTTTTTTTTTTTTTTTTATCTTTTACTTTTTACTTTTTTTTTTTTTTACATTTTTTTTTGTAACTGTAAGTGTAACAGTTTGGTTCCAGGTTCGGGTCTCTCAAAATGCGATGGCATCTTGGGAGACCCTGTGAAAGTGTGCCTAGTCTGTGCAATGCTGTACCCTATGCTAATACTCAACGAGTGTATGGTAGCATTCAAAACATTCACCAATGCAAAGACCAGGATTGTCAGGACAGAGGACAGGAGAGACAAAAATAGCGAGTGTCACGCCTATATCCGCGCTTTCTACAGACATTTTTTGGGGGGGGCTCGTTGGGTGGGGGTACTCAGGAGGACATACGGAAAATGCCTCTCATGCAGCCGGCTTTTGGATTGGGAAGGTGAGGTGGAGCACCGTCTGGAAACAGTCGCCGTAGGAATTTGGACCGTCGTGTCTGCATGAAGGGAGGAAAGAACAAAAACATTCTTATTATCCCTCCACTTCACAGCGAACAAGTTATTACACTTCAAGCAAGCTCTCTCCACCAGCCTAAGACAGGAATCTACAAGCCGCTGGGGAAAAGCCCCTGCGAATAGATCGCAGGGTGCCACATGCTCCAATCTGACATGGGCTCGCGCTGCTGTCAATCACATCCAATGACGCGGCGCGCCGGGGGTGGGACCGAGTGATACAGTGAGCGGCTATAGCCGCCGGCTGTATCACGGGAGCGCGCCCGCAAGAACTAACCACCATGTGAGAGAGCTCGCACGAAGGTGGTTAGTTCTTGCAGGGAGGAGCTGAGACAGCCGGCGAGGGACCCCAGAAGACAGTGGAGGTAAATATAACATGTTTGTTATTTAAAAAAAAAAATATTTGCCTTTACAACCCCTTTAAATTCGGAAATCATAATTGGTTTCCAATCTCTGGCAAGGGAGGACTGGGGATTAGTGGCAATGTATTGACCAGCATACAAATTGCTTTGGTCCACAATAGATCTATAGAGATCTTCGGTGAAAAACAGCGAATAAAAATCAAGTGACGTAAAATCAACTGTTTTCACCTGAATGCCGGGTTGGCCAGTGAATGGGGGAAGTATGGGTGCTGCAGAAGTGGTGGGCTCCCAAGTAGGATTGGCGAATTCTGCAGGAAGGACACTATGGGCACAACGGGCCTGTCTTTGTCTTCTTGGTGGCCGGCGGGACTCTACTTGTGCTTGCCACCTCACCAGCTTGAACTGCACTTATGGGACTCGCCACATCACCACGTGTTACTACAGTGCTGGTTTCACTACGACCAGGGTGTACTAGGCCACTGGTGCTTGCCAGTTCACCAGAAGGAATAGCGGCACTAGTACTTCTCTGCTCCATATGAGAGCCCTGCAGTTCTTGCACCTCAACAACAGAAGAAGATCGGGGTCTGGTACGCCTGACCTTGGCAGGGACCACAACTCCGTCGTCAGAGCTATCTGTCATGGAGCCGTTGTCGTATACAGGATCGTATTCTGAGCCTGAATCTGACAGATGAGTGACTTCCACTTCACTATCTGTCATGCTCAGAAACGTGTAGGCCTCTTCACTACTGTACCTTCGATGTGCTATTTTGGACTCTAAATTTACTGGAACAGTAGTGAGACTTGCAGGTAAAAAAGCTCCTGACTGTCAGCAACTGTATCAAACGCTATCAAAAAACTGTTAGCGATCACAGGGATCAGGCCTGACTCTGCGAACGCTGCAGTTATGTGTGTTTAGTGTTTTGTAAGTGACAGTGATCGGTCGATACTGCACTTGGTCGGGCTGGGCTGGGCTGAGGGGAAAAACGCAGGTGCTAGCAGGTATCTGGGCTGATCCCACTAACACTGCATTTGGGGACGCTAGTATAGATCTGATGAGATCAGATATTGATCCGTTCAGACGGAAGCCCTTTCTTATAAAGCTCCAGGCACTGATGGGTTGCCAGGGGAGGTTTATATACTGTATGGAGCTAAATTGTTACCTGAACTATTATGCCGTGTATACACGGTCAGACTTTTCGACCGGACTTGTCCGACGGACGCCGACAGACCAAATCCGGCGGACAATCCGATCGTGTGTGGGCTTCACCGGACCTTCAGCTGACTTTTCCAGTTGCAAATCTGACGGACTTTAGATTTGGAACATGCTTCAAATCTTTACGTTGTAACTCCGCCGGACCCAGAAATCCGCTCGTCTGTATGCTAGTCCGACGGACAAAAACCCACGCTAGGGCAGCTATTGGCTACTGGCTTTCTTATTTTAGTCCGGTGTACATCATCATGTACGAATCCGTTGGACTTTGGTGTGATCGTGTGTAGGCAAATCCAGTCATTAGAAAGTCTGTTGAAAGTCCGCCAAAAGTCCGTTGAAAGTCTGTCGAAAGTCTGTCGGGCAGGCTGTCGGACTTTTGTAGCTGGAAAGTCCGACCGCGGCATTAGAGGTATTTAATGCAGCATTGAAATATGGCCATCTTCCTCCCTCTATGAATGAGGCGGTTATTATAGTACTATTAATACCTGTTAAGGCCCCTAATAATCCAGAATCATATCGTCCAATATCATTGCTCACATCAGATATGAAGCTATTAGCTAAAGTCTTAGCCACTACGTTGGCGAGCGTAATTTCTAAGATTGTACACCTGGATCAGTCTGGTTTTATTCCAAACAGATCTACTGTTACAAATATTAGATGCCTATTCCTTAATCTGCAGATTCCGTCTGATGATTTAGGCAACAAATTGTCACTTGATGCGGCAAAAGCTTTTGTTAGTATAGAGTGGAATTTCTTATGGTATTGCTTTATAGAAGTTCAGATTTGGACCCCAGTTTATACGTTGGATACAGCTTCTTTTGGTGGCTCCAGTTGCCCGGGTTCAGGTGAATGGACATGTGCCCAGTATCCCCCCTCCTTTTTGCTCTGACTCTTGAACCCTTGGCCGCTGCTATACGTCAGTCACCGGACATTATTATATTCCGCAGATCCCTAGGAGAGGACAAGATTGCTTTATATGCTGATGATATGCTCCTATTCCTGGGAGATATCTCATCCTCCCTAGTAGCAGTGATGTCCCTAATTGCCACATATGGCTCCTTTTCAGGTTTTACAATAAATTGTGACAAGTAGGTCTTTTTACAGTTAGACCATCTGGTGGCTAATTTGCCAAGTTCTGCGTTCCAAATAGTTGTAGTTTCTGCATTCTGCATTCACCACAAGTAAATGGGTATGTAGAGAGGAATCTAAATCCACTGCTTAAGCACCTTAAATGGGGAAAATATTGAGCAAGCTACTTTTAGGCTCGATTCACATATATGCATGTTGCTTTTGAGTGTTTCTGAAGTGCTTTTTACTGTGCTTTCTGCGTTTTTGTAACCGTGATTTTACTGCAATTTGCATTTTGCGATTTGTGTGTTTTTTTGGGGGTTTTCTTTTTTTTACATTCTTTGTATATAGCTGGTTGCTAAGGAGTGGGCCGGCAAACCGGCCGCCATGTCCTTAACAACTGATGAGCCATGAGCTGTCAGCAGGCTTCCCCGCTGACAATTAAATGTAAAAAAAGAAATCACAAAAAAAACAGCGTGTGTCCCCCCCCCAAAGACCATACCTGACCCTTCAGTCTGGTACGGATTAGGAGGGGACACCCCCACCCCCTTTTTTCCCTCCGCCGTCTCTCCCAGTCCCGTCTTCTCCCCGAGCCGTCTTCTCCCGCGCCATTGTCTTCTTCCTTGCCTCTTCTGTCTTCTTCCTCGCAGCCGGTTACCTGCTAAAAACAAAAAAGGGGCACTCTTATCCTGTGGCCGTCTTCCTCCGTTGTGATGTCCCCCACTGTCTGACACCACTTATATAGCAATGGGGCGTGGCCATCCGATGACGTCACCAGGAGAGCCCACCCCTTGTGACATCACAAGGCGAGGAAGAAGACAGCGGCGCATGAGAAGATGGCACCGGGAGGGACAATGGCAGGAGAAGACAGCTTGGAGCTTTTTTTTAATTAAAAGACTTGTCAAAAAACGTCTCTTTTTATTTTTTACATTTCGCTGCTTTTTTGCTGAATGGGTAGGGGTACGATGTACCTGATGCCCATTCACATAATGGGGAGCTGGAATCTGGGGGTCCCCTTGTTAAAGAGGCTTCCAGATTCCGATAAGCCCCCCACTCGCAGACCCTGACAACCACCAGCCAGGGTTGTCAGAAAGAGGCCTTTTCTCCATCAACATGGGGGTCAGGTGCATTCAGCTGTCAGCGGGAAAGCCTGCTGACAACTGATGACTCATTGGTTGTTAAGGACACGGTGGCCGGCTTCCTGGCCTGCTCCTTAGCAACCAACTATATACAGTGAATGTGTAAAAAAAAAAAAAACCTCAAATCGCAAAACACAAATCGCTGTAAAAACGCAGTACTTGCATTTTGCAAAAAAAATGCAATGATGTGAACGTGTTCCATAGGAAACAATGTTAAAAAAATTCCCTGCATTTCTGCAAAATGCAAAAAGCATTAAAAAAACGCATTAGTGTGAATGGAGCCTCAATGGTAGTTGGCAGGGCCAATCTGGTAAAGATGGTTTGGATTCCACAATTGTTGTATCTTCTACATAATTGCCTGCCTATTTGGCTGCCTCAGAGATTTCTCCGGCAGGTGGATACCCTTTTTAGAGACCTTATCTGGAGATACAAGCACCCAAGGGTTAGATTGGGAATCCTGCAGTTGCCTAAGGATGGAGGGGGTCTAGCTGTCCCTAAGGCTAGAATATATTATCTAGCTTCACAACTTCAGCATTTATATGGATGAAATATCATAGATCTTGAGGACCCTATACAGCAAGTTGTATTTTCCCAGCTTCCAGTGGTGCCACTGGTGCAATTAATAGTAGCTTATCATTTTTATAGTAAACGTTATTTCCTTACATTCTATTTAATTCATAAAGTTTGGACTACTATTCATCAACTCAAGGATATACCCAATATATGCCTATATGAAATAACCCATGATTTCCAGATGTAACAAAGCTTGAAAACTTTAATTCATGGAAAAGAGCTGGCATTGAATTTCTTTATCAGCTTTTTGACAATGAAGTTCTACACCCATTTGACAAACTAGCAAAGAAATATAATTTGTAGAAAAAAAAACGTTTTGGTACTTGCAGCTACGGCATGCTTTGCAGAGTCAGGCAGTGATTTTTTCGTTATAATCCCTCCCCAATCCTAGCTAAGGCAGTATCTACAAGTTATTCCAAACAAGGACTTATTGGTGACATATATGTATCACTACAAACAGTAGTTAGTGCTAATACACAGGTTGTTCGTTTTGGGCAGTGGCATAGGGACCTGGAGACTCTTAGTGATGAGGAATGGGAGCAAGCTTTGGAGAACCTGACCAGAATCTCCTTATCCTACTCACAGTGTCTGACTTAGTTATTTATTATTCACAGGTCTCACTACACTTCTCTAAAGTTACATTCCTGGGATAAAGCAGCTACACCAAACTGTCCAAGGTGTACTACTGCCCCGGGAACACTGATACATATGTTGTGGCGTTGCCCTAAATTGCATTGATACTGGGAGTATATATTTGATACCTTAAATACTTTAAATTTGGTCCCTTATGGCTAGATTCCAATCTGCTTATGAACTGTGCTGTGTCTACCGATGAGGCTGTGGAAAGCTAGCAGTGGAATAGGTCCCAGGTTTGAGATAATTGTTTATATATGCCATTATGATGTAATTTCTAAATTGAGTATATCTGCTTGCTCTATATGGCTGCCAATTTTATATATGAATATAACTGTCAATTTGTTGCTATGTTTAGAAGGTTTTAAGTAATAGTGATTGTAGAATCTGGAAGTCACAAATGAAGTTGCTGGGTTTTTTTTTCTTTTTGTTTTTTTCTTCTTTCCTCTTATGTTTAGTGGGAATGTTTGTTTTAGTTTTTTTGTAAACTGTAAAAATCTTTTTAAATAAAAACTTATCTGATTCAAAAATAAAGAAGAAGAAAACTGGTCAGGGAGGCTGCCACGAGGCCTACAGCAACATTTAGGGAGCCGCAGAAATATCTGGCAAGAACTGATTGTGTGGTACATGTAACAACAATCTCCCGTATTCTTCATATGCCTGGGCTATGGGGTAGTATGGCAAGATGGAAGCCTTTTCTTACCAAGAAAAACATCCAAGCCCAGCTAAATTTTGCAAAAACACATCTGAAGTCTTCCAAAAGCATATGGGAAAATGTGTTATGGTCTGATGAAACCAAGTTTGAACCTTTTGGCCATAATTCCAAAAGATATGTTTGGCGCAAACACAACACTGCTCATCACCAAAAGAACACTATACCCACAGTGAAGCATGGTGGTGGCAGCATGATGCTTTGGGGCTGTTTTTCTTCAGCTGGAACAGGGGCCATATTCAAGGTAGAGGGAATTTTAAACAGTTCCAAATACCAGTCAATATTGGCACAAAACCTTCAGGCTTCTGCTAGAAAGCTGAACATGACAACGAGTCAAAGCATATATCCAAATCTACAAAAGAATGGCTTCACCAGAAGAAGATTAAAGTTTTGGAATGGCCCAGCCAGAGCCCAGACCTGAATCCAATTGAAAATCTGTGGGGTGATCTAAAGATGGCTGTGCAAAATGTTTAGCAGGGTGGCTAGCACCAGCATGTGAAAATGATGCATGGAACTTGGGGTGTCCCACTAAAATAAATAAAATATAATACAAGTGGGTTATAGCACGGTGAGCCCAACCTATTGCTCTAGCAAAAAAATAATACCGCAATTTTAGGCATCTCTGCCCTGTTCATTTACTGATGTGCTCTATGCAGTGGAAATTGAGATATAAATTGAGATATAAATGTTCAGGTCCTAAATAGCTTCCATTTATGCAACATATGAGATACTAAAGAGTTTCAACCACCCTTACAAACCCTTGCTTATGAAAATGGGGGATTCTTAGTTCACATATATTGCAATACAGGTTCCAACTGCATTAAAGCGATCCCTCTCTGGCCAGTCCCTACTCTATCCTGCAGATTGTCAACCTCTTATTTGCTAAAAATACCCTTAAGATCATGGATATATAGGGGTTGATTTATTAAAATGGAGAGTGCAAAATCTGGTGCAACTCTGGATAGAAGCCAATCCGCCTCAAGATTTTTTTTTTGTCAAAGCTTAATTGAACAAGTTGAAGTTAGAAGCTGATTGGCTACCAAGCACCACTGCACCAGATTTTGCACTCTCCAGTTTTAGTAAATTAAACCCTATACGGGGCAAGCAGACACAGCCAGAGATAAAATGAGCTATAAAACATTATTCCAGCAATGCACGACCAGAAGGGGAGAAGACCATGTTTAGGAGGGTGGGCAGCACCAGCAGGTAAAAACAGTTCTCTATGCATGCAACCATTGGGGTTTATTTATTAAAGCTGGAGAGTGCAAAATCAGGCTCACTTCTGTATAGAAGCCAATTAGCTTCCAGGTTTTATTGCCAAAGGTATTGCTGAGGTTAGAAGCTGATTGGTTTCTATGCAGAAGTGAGTCTGATTTTGTACTCTGCAGCTTTAGTAAATGTGGATGTGCATCACTGGATTTGACTCCTATGAGACTGCCCTGGACATCATACCGTTTTTACGTAGCAAAAAACTTCAAATCATAGCTTATAGTATTGCACTTTCAGACAATGTATACTTACCCAACCTGCCTAGACTCCTTCACCACCGATTATATCAACACCCCCCCCCCCCTCCCCCACCTTTATGTGAGTATCACATTTGACATGCGACCTGGTGAGATATTCACATCCTGAAGTAGAAATCTTCCTTGCCATTGGACTTGTATAGCGCCGTCTCTCACAAAACTGCATGTGCTTGGGGGGACGCTGTCATAGAAGTCTAGGAGGGCTTACCATACAAAGCGCTTTGTAAAGTGCAGCTGTGAAGAAAGGAATGACCCTTTGGTGACAATGTATTGAGTTTACATGTTGTTTATGGTTTCCCTTTTGGGCACTGGTTGCAAAAGAGTGTATCGGGCTGTGAGAGTGCCAAGCAGACTAAGCCTCTATAGTTTGTCTGGGGCAGCCTTACTTAAGGTTTTTAACACAGAGCAGCCCATGAAATAACTTTCAGGTCTCAGGGAACCCTTGCCAATTACTAACATATCTACAGCTCACAGAATTTTAGTGCGAACATAGGAATGAATAATAAAGCAAGGAATGTGGTGTGCTTGGAGTATTGAAACAAATAATAATGGCCAGAAAAAAGATGAGGACCATAAAAATTGTACTCCAAAGACATGCTGATAGGTTAATTGGCTCCTGTCTAAATTGGCCCTAGTATGTGAATGTGAGTTAGGGACCCTAGATTGTAAGCTCCTTGAGGGCAGAGACTGATGTGAATGTGCAACGTATATGTAAAGCTCTGACTAAATTGACTGCGCTATATAAGTACCTGAAATAAATAAAATAAATAGTACTCCCTTATATTGGGGGTGAGTGGAAAAGTGCCCCCTGATTTTGGTGAAGTGCAAGGTTAGTGGTCTGTGGAGAATGGTCTCCTTAGATTAGTGGTCATTGGAGTAGGGCCCCATTACACTGGTTGTTAGTGGGAAGAATGTCCCCTACATTGGTGGTCTATGGGAAGTGAGAAAACCACACTTGACAGCTTAAAAAAATCACTGGTGTCAGTGCTAATTTATGGGAGAAGTAGAAATTGCTAATTGCTCAAGGAATCCCTAGTAACCTTTGGCGGAACCCTGATTGAAAGAGGCTGATCTGGAAGAACCAACTTAAAGAGGAGCTCCAGCTCCAGTCTCCCGCCCAAAAAATTAAGTCAGCAGCTACAAATACTGTAGCTGCTGACTTTTACTATAACAACACCTATCCAAGGATCCAGCGATGTGCTCACCGATTCTTCAAACAGCTTTGTGCCAGGCACCGGCATCCTGACTAAGGTAAACAGGTAGTGAAGCCTTTTTTGGGGGTGGGGGAGGGGACTGGAGCTGGAGCTCCTCTTTTAGTTTTGCACTGCACATTCATGGATTGTGCTGTGCTTTGTTAATGGTCCCGCAGTCTTCTGGGACTTGTAATGTGCCCAAGAAGGCTGCGGGGGAAGGAGTAGGGGGTGGCGAACTTCTAATTGAATTGCCTGTCAAAATCAGGTACCCGCTCCCCAAAAAAGTGCCAAATGTGGTAGAGGAGGGAGGGAGGATCTTAATAAGTGGAACTGGCCCTTTTGGGTGAAGTTCTGCTTTAAGGCAGACTGTTAGTATAAATGAGTGTGGGTTGTGGAGCTGTGCTGTTATTGTCTCAAAACGTTGAAAATGATAGAAAATGATACAAATATTCTTAAAACATTTCTAACAAAATTCTACTAGCGTATGGCCAACTTTAGAGCAGGCTGGTTCCTTTTGGTGTGCATATTGCTATTTGGCATGTTAAATGAGCTTGATTATTTATTAACTATGCTAATAGAGGCAGATGTTTAAAAAATATATAGAACATGTTTTACTAATACATGTACTCAAGATAGGCTAATTGCAGTTATCCAGGGAGATTTACTAGAAGATAGTCAGACTCTGTTTATTTGTAGTTTATTTCTACGTGGCATCCCAAAAGCTGTGGCTTTATCTGATCCGCATTTCCTGGCAGCCAAGAGAAGTGAGGCAGAACATGGGCAGAACAAAGGATAGCACAGTGATGAGCTGGACTGAGATCCCGTAGCAGAGAACTTGTATTCTCACGGAAAGTACGTTTTTGTTTTTTAAAAAAAAGAGGTCTGCGAAAAAGTCTATATTTAACAAACCAACTATGTATTTGTGGTTACATCCACTGTAATACGACTGACAGCACGGCTTATAAACACTCCTTCTGCATTATGGGAAGTTGACTCTTTTTTTTATTGGTTCAGACCTGCTCAACTAGTAGTCTTTTCTTCATAGAAGGGGTTACAGATGAGGATGAGCAAGTGATGGATGGTGTGTCAACTTCTCTGCAGATTAGAGGGTACAAATGACTTTCCTTTTGCTGCATCACATTCATTTGCTTATGGCTCCAGGCAGAAACTGATCCAGATCGTGAGAATTTATATTAATGGTAACAATTTAGGATGCGTCACCACTTTGCTTCCAAGCATGCGTTAGTCACAATACTATGCAATCATTGTGTAGTAGTCATGTTGTTCAGCTCATAAAATACTTCTTCATTTACAATTCATTCCTTACAATCCCTCGTTTTTATCTTGTGAAAAGGTTAAGAGTTAAAATAAAACATGTTCTCTAAGAAATTCTTTAACTTTTTACCATGTCCACCAATCACTACAGCACTGCAGCACACTTTGTGCGGTGCATTATCTTTATGCCGCAGAAAAAAAACCTTCCTTTCCTTAAAGGCCGGTTTATTGTGTTTGCCTTCCAGGCCAAACGTTATTATTATACAGGATTTATATAGCACCAGCAGTTTTCACAATGCTTTACAAAATGGAAGGAGACAGTACAGTTACAATACAATTCAATACTAGGGGATTCAGAGAGGGTCCTGCTCATTTGAGCTTACAATCTAAAAAGAAGGGTTAGGTGATACAAAAAGTAATGAATGTGGGGGATGAGCTGATGAGGAAAATAAAAGTACAGTTTATTAAGTAGAGGCGGGATAGGCCTCTCTAAAGAGATGGGTTTTCAGAGATCGCCTAAAGGTGGATAGGGTAACAGAAAGTCAGACAGATTGGGGTAAGGAGTTACAGAGGATGAGAGCGGCTCTGGAGAAGTCCTGGAGGTGAGCATGAGAGGAGGTGACAAAGGAGGTATAGAGCAGGAGTTCTTGGGTGGAGCGAAAAGATTGGTTTGACTGGTATTTTGAGATGAGGTTAGTGATGTAGCTCTGGTAAGAATTGCAGATGGCTTTGTAGGTGTTGTCAGTATTTTGAATTTTTTCCATTGGGTGAATGGAAGCCAATGGAGGAATTGGCAAAGCGGGGTAGCAGACACTGAATCGTTGGAGGGAGTTGCAATAGTTGAGGCGAGAGATAACCTGGAAGTGAGTTAGTAGCTTTGTGGTGTCATGGTTAGAAGGGGCATATTTTGGAGATGTTGGACAGAGATTGGATGTGGGGCTGAAAGGAACGTTTAGAGTCCATGATTAAGCCTAGAACATTGGCATGGGGGGACGGGTTAAAAGTTGTGTTGTTCTTTACAGAGAAGTCAGGGGAAGGGGGCGCGTGGGGAGGAAATATTATGAGCTCAGTTTTGGATAGATTGAGTTTGAGCAAGTGATATGGCTGATATGTCAGTTACTAAATGTGTGATGCGTTACGCTAAGTGTATTACGTAGGGGCCGAAAGGAAAGTTCAGATTACAGGATTAGGTTAGCTTTTGGATAGATTGACTTTGTGCAGGTGGTGTAGCATCCATACTGATATGGCCATTAGTAAATGAGTAATGCTGGATGAGACTGATGGGGTGAGCTGAGAAGTAGAAAGATAGATTTGGGTGTCATTAGCATAGAAATTATATTGGAGGTCCAAGGACAGAACCTTGAGGGACCCCAACAGGAAGAGGAGAGAAGGAGATAGCGTTGTAATTGACACTGAAAGTGAGGTGAGATAAGGGTTAATTCCCAGCCCCCCCCCCCCTGTTCTCAAGGACAGGAAGTAAGGGAATGCTCAATGGGGGTTACATTCAGAAATAATAAACCTAAGAGAAATTGTAATTGTCCCAACTCTATTCCAAACGAAAGGAAAATGTGGCCGGAGTTGAGCATTAACTGGTGCAGTTCTGTATAGACACCAATCAGCTTCCAGGTTTTTTGTCAAAGCTTAATTGAATAAGCTGAAGTTAGAAGCCGATTGGCTACCATGCACAGCTGCACCAGATTTTGCACTCTCCAGGTTTAGTAACATGTGACGACTTCTGCTCTTACATGCCAGTAAGCATCGAGTATTTTAGTCAGCTGTGATTGAGACCGAAGCGTTGATGGAGTGCCAGCAAAATGAGTATCAGGGGCCCTTTACTACGACAAAGACATTTTTCCCTGAATGGGAAAGATGATAGTATCTCTTTGATACTGATGGCAATGAAAGGCATTTTCAGAAACTTACGGTACATGTCAAGGAATAAAAAATTCTGCTAATACCTCCATCACATTAGCAGATCAAAGCATCTTTTTTTTTTTATGTAAAATCACAGATTTTCCTAAGCCTTCTATTTAATGTCACTGTACACAGTGGCGTAGCTAGCACACCTGGCACCTGGGGCTGGTCATGTTTTTGCACCCCCCCCCATGAAAAATGGTATGTGGCAATTCAGCGGCGCCGCGCCAAAAATGTGGGGGTGGTCAGATTGCATCAACAGTGGAAGGGGCTTAAATGGCCATATGCTTTAATGACTGTGCCACAAGCAAGTATGTAACAGACAGTACAAACCTCAGTACACTCATTCTAACAAAATAAAACAGTTCTATTGCATATTCTTTACTACACACAGCTAACCTTAAAGTGATATTTAAAGTCTTGTTTGTTTGATATTTAAAGTCTTTGTTTCTGTCCACGAGCGATCGCGGGCACGAAAGGCAGAACACGGATGTGTGTGTGTCTAAACACATCCCAGTTCTGTGAGGAGAGAGAGATTGTGAATTAATACGAGCTGGTAACCACGATCTCTCATCTCCTATAGTCAGTCCCATCTACCACAATTAGAACACACACATAGGGAACACAGTTAACCCCTTGATCACCCCCTAGTGTTAACCCCTTCCCTGCCAGTGACATTTACACAGTAATCAGTGCATTTTTATAGCACTGATCACTGTATAATTGTCAATCAACCCAAAAATGTGTCAAAAGTGTTCGATGTGTCCTCACAGAACTGGGATGTGTTTGCACACACACTGTCTAGGGCCTTCTCTGCACCCCCCAGTCCAAGGTCTCCTGTGTACTCCCCTTCTAGTCCAGGGCCTCCTCTGCATGCCCTAGTTTAAGGCCTCCCCTGTACTCTCCTGCTAGTCCAGGGCCCCCTCTGCACCTTCCAGTCCAGAGCCTCCTGTGTGCTCCCCTCCTAGTCCAGGGCTTCCTCTCCTAAGCCAGGGTCTTTGCCACACCAACCCTTTCCCAGCCCAGAGCCTCCACTGCACCCCCCAGCCCAGGGTCTCCTCTGCACCCCCCCCCCCAGCCCAGGGCCTCCTCCACACCCCCCCAGTCCAGGGCCTCCTCTGCCCCCCCCCCCAGTCCAGGGCATTTTCTGCGTCACCCCAGGCCTCCCAAGCTCTGAGGACACTAGTATGAAGGGAGCTCAGAGTACTCTGATGTGAGGCGAGCTTTGAGGACACTAATGTGAGGGGAGCTCTGAAGTCAGATGTTTGGACGTTGGTGCAATATCAGTGCTTGCCATAGGTGCTCTTTTCCATGGATACGCCCCTGTATTAGGGACCTTGCATGTAGCCATATTTAAGTGCATTAGGTAAATGCATAATTCCTAAAAAAAGACAAAGCATACATTTGCTGTGAAAAGCACAAACCCATACATCCCCAGCCCATACTGACTTGTATAGTAAAGGCAGACCATGGTGCACATGGAGCAGAGGTAGTAGCACATCGAGCGTGTATAAACATGTGGACCAAGGTAACTGCTAAACACATCAAAGCTGTGTACAGGGGGGGGCCCTCACTAGTTTCTGGCAGTTCAGCTCACGTTTGAACCCCCTTCCTGAAATAAACAAACCTTCTGCAGCCAATTGAGTTTTTTTTATGTTCCATGGAAACAGCCATTAGGGAAGTGCCTGATGAAAGGCAGATTGTGGCAATCCTAAAGAGTGTACAGCTTACCTCAAACCTCTGTACATCACACTGGGAACAGCTGCTGTTCAGCTCAGGCAGGATATTGAGGGCTGACAAGGCTAGGAAGAAGTGTGGTTGTTTATACAAAGGGATTGAATAAATGAAAAGTACATTTTATTCCATATGCATTATTGCTTTTATTCAGTGCATTAAATAAATGAAAAGAACTGTACGTTTTGTTCCAGAGACATTGCTGCCGCAGGTCAGCTTTATGCTTTAGAAAGCAAGAAATCCTCTGCAGATTGGTAAAGGGCGCCTGAATGCAGAATAAAAAGTGCGCTGCTCGTTCCCAACTTAATATGGGGGGGTGGACTTCAATGACCAGTTGATGGCGCCATACTTAATTGCCTGTAGAGCCAGACGCTGGTACAAAAAAGTGTCTGTTTACCTATTTCAATTGGCTCTGCTGAACGCTTATGCGCTATACAAAGCGTCAGGACAACTTGGATCCTTCCAAAAATTCCAGGAAGAGATCATCACAGCCCTTCTGTTTCCAGACAGTGCTGTGCCCCAACTTCCCAATGCAAATGCAGTGAGTCGGCTGCATGAGAGGCATTTTCCGTATGTCCTCCCTGGTACCCCTACCCAACGAACACCCCAAAAAAGATATTATGTCTGTAGGAAACGCGGATACAGGCGTGACACCCGTTTTTATTGTTTCTCCTGTCCTGGCCAACCTGGTCTCTGCATTAGGTGAATGTTTCCGTTGCTACCACACACTAGTGGAGCATTAGCGTAGGGTACAGCACTGCACAGTCATAGGACACACTTTCTCCAAAGATGCCATCACATTTTTAGAGACCCGAACCTGGAACATTTACAGTTACAAAAAAAGTGTAAAAAATAAATAAATAAAGTTTTAAAAATATATATATAATAAAAAAGCCAAGAATAGTTGTAATTTTCTTATTCTTCTCTCTCTCTATTGTTCTCTCTCTATTGTTCTGCTCTGTTTTACTGTATTTTATGCTTAACTGCATTGTTTTATTGCTACTATGTTTTATCATGTTTGCTTTGCAGGTATGTAATTCTCCTATACTTTACTGTTTACTGCGTTTTATTGTTAACCATTATTTTCTTTGCAGGTACGCTATTCAGCTACAGCACTGATTTATTTATCTTGACAGCAACAGCATTTGCTCTCACGATACGTAAATCAGCGACTCCAGCGCTGTAGGAGGTGATTTCACCACCACAGTTAAAAAAAAGAGCATATATGCCTGAAGCATGGGGCAGGGGTGGAGGGGCGGATTGCCCCCATGCTTCGACATATATTTTTCACTCTGTTTTTCGGCACAGATTGCACTAAAAAAAAAGTTGTTTTATTGAGCTAATGTTTTATTGTTACCATTGTTTGCTTTTCAGGTATGCCATTCAGCTGCAGCACAAATTTATTTATATTTATAGGGTTTACTCTAACGATACGTAAATCAGCATCTCCAGCTTACCAGGAGGTGATTTCACCACCACAGTTAAAAGAAAAAAGGTGCATGTATGCCCATCATTAGAAGTGGGTGGATGCAGGGCGGTATTCTAATGGTGGGCATACCCACCGATCAATCTCTTTTTTCATGCAGCCCACAGGCTGCATGAAAAAAAGAACATTACAATATATGCCCAACAAGGACCAGCAACGTACTGGTATGTTGCTGGACTTTGAGTGGTTATATCAGAATGATGCCTGCAGGTTAATGTATCAACTTTGTATCGTTCTTTTCAGCCAGCGGTTTCATGTAAAAGCAATTCTAGTGGATAATTAGCCACTAGACTGCTTTTACAAGCAGTGGGAGGGAACATTCCCCCCCGCCCCCACCTGCCATCTTCCATGGTTTTCTCGTGCTCTCCTGTCCAACCGGGGAACCTGAGAATGCAGCCGGTGGTTCTGCTAGCTAACCATAGAGCTAATCGGAGACCAGAAAGGCTCCAATCATCTCTATGGCCTAAGAAACCGGAAGCTACGAGCATTTCATGACTTTGGTTTTGCCGGATATAAACAGCGCCATTGGGAAATTTGGAAAGCATCTTATCAAACCGATCTTGGTGTGTTCAGATGCTTTGAGGGCAGAGGAGAGATCTAGGGTCTAATAGACCCCAATTTTTTCAAAAAAGAGTACCTGTCACTACCTATTGCTATCATAGCGGATATTTATAATAAAAAAACACCCCCATGCTCGCATGCAAAGGCGAATGCAAGCGTCAGTCTCGTGTCATATGTAAACAGCAATTGCACCATGCACGTGAGGTATCACTGCGAATCTCAGATTGAGGGCAATAATTTTAGCAGTAGACCTCCTCTGTAAATCTAAAGTGGTAACCTGTAAAGGCTTTTAAATCTCATATCTCAGCTTTTAAAAATGTAGGTAGTTTGTCGCCGCTGCACAGTTGTGCGCAATTTTAACGCATGTCATGTTTGGTATCTATGTACTCGGCATAAGATCATCTTTTATATTTTAGCAAACAGTTATGCAATATAGTGAGTTTTAGTGAATTAAAATTCAAAAAAAGTGTTTTTTTTTCCAAACAAATTGCGTTTGAAAAATCGCTGCACAAATACTGTGAGAAAAAAAAATTGCAACACCCACTATTTTAATCTGTAGGGCCTTTGCTTTAAAAAAATATATAATGTTTGGGTGTTCAAAGTAATTTTCTAGCAAAAAAAAAAATGTTCTTTTTTCATGTAAACAAAAAGTGTCAGAAAGGGCTTTGTCTTCAAGTGGTTAGAAGAGTGGGTGATGTGTGGCATATGCTTCTAATGTTGTGCATAAAATGCCAAGACAGTTAAAAAAAAACCAAATGACCCCTTTTTGGAAAGTAGACACCCCAGCTATTTGCTGATAGGTATGTTGAGCCCATTGAATATTTTATGTTTTGCCACAAGTTTCGTGAACATTACAACTTTTTTTTTTTTTTTTTTACACAAGGTTGTCACTAAATTATATATTGCTCACACATGGCATGGGTATATGTGAAATTACACCACAAAATACATTCTTCTGCTTCTCTTGAGTACGGAGAGACCACACGTGTGAGACTTTTTGGGAGCCTAGTTGCGTACAGGACCCTGAAAACCAATCACCGCCTTCAAGCTTTCTAAGGGCGTAAATTTTTGATTTCACTCCTCACTACCTATCACAGTTTTGGAGGCTATGAAATGCCAAGATAGCGCAAACCCCCCCCAATGACCCCATTTTGAAAGTAGACACCCCAAACTATGTGCTGAGAGGCATGTTGAGTCCATGGAATATTTTATATTTTGCCACAAGTTTCGAGAAAATGACAAACATTTTTTTTTTTTGCACAAAGTTGTCACTAAATGATATATTGCTCGAACATGCCATGGGCATATGTGAAATTACACCCCAAAATACATTTTGTTGCTTCTCTTGAGTACAATGATACCACATTTGTGAGACTTTTTGGGAGCCTAGCCACGTACAGGACCCCGAAAACCAAGCACTGCCTTCAGGCTTTCTAAGGGTGTAAAATGGTGATTTCACTTCCTCACTACCCATCACAGTTTCGAAGGCCCTGAAATGTCAAGATAGCACAAAACCCCCCAAATGACCCCATTTTGGAAAGTAGACACCCCAAGGTATTTGCTAAGAGGCATGGTGAATATTTTTCAGCTCTCATTTGTTTTGGAAAATGAATAAAGAAAAGCAAAATGTATTTTTTTTTTCTTTTTTCAATTTTCAAAACTTTGTGACAAAAAGCGAGATTTGCAAAATATTCAACATGCCTTTTTTTTGGTCATTTTTCTAGGGGTTTTGTGCTATCTTGGCATTTCATGGCCTCCAAAACTGTGATAGGTAGTGAGGAGTGAAATAAAAAATTTACGCCCTTAGAAAGCCTGATGGCGGTGATTGGTTTTCAGGGTCCTGTATGCAACTAGGCTCCCAAAAAGTCTCACACGTGTGGTCTCTCCGTACTCAAGAGAAGCAGAAGAATGTATTTTGTGGTGTAATTTCACATATACCCATGCCATGTGTGAGCAATATATAATTTAGTGACAACCTTGTGTAAAAAAAAAAAAAAAAAAGTAGATAATTTCCTTTATTGTGACCTCCGAAATAATATTGGAAAGATGCAAGCATTTTATAGTAACTCTGTGTGCACATCCTGCTGTGATCTAAATGACAATAAAAAGGTTTGTTGGTCCTTTGCGCTTGCACATGGTGAGGAGTTCAGATTGAAGAGTTGAACATTCCTATATCCCCTAGAGGCTGACTAGCCATAGATGTAATAACACACAGTCCTTCAGTAGAAGCAGACAGTGTATGATTCAGCTGCAGCCCTCTCCCCCCTCACTCCATCCATTCACTGCTCTGAAGACAGCTCTACTGAGCACTGAGGCTGCAAACTTCTTCCAAGCTCCCGGACTTACTCCTCTCCTAAGATGTTGTCACTCTGGACTGCATTTCTTCTGGGCACATCATGTCTTCTTCTCCCTTCACTGTCTGAGCCTGACAACCTAAAGGTGAAACAAAGAGCCCTTCGTCAGAAAGACCTGGAAATCTTGGACAGAGTGAGTGAAATCTTCTTTCATCCATTCTTTTTACCTCTGAGCATCTCCAACCTTCTCCTGTAGGATATCAGCTTTCACAAAGAGCTAAAATGGAACATGCAATGGTAGACGTATACAGCAGCTGTAGTTTTGAAGATGTGGTGGGCCTACCATTGACACAGGACCTGCACCCGGGTCTGTGAGCCTAGATTGGGCCTAGGGTGCTGCACTCTAGGGAAATATGTGGACAAGTGTCTGATGACTTTCGTGAGCACAGTCATAGCCCAAGGAGGCCTCTGATACAGATTAGTAGAGGTGATCTCAAAGGGTGCACATAATGTCCACTTTGGCATTACTGGCCCATGAGCAATTGACGAATCAGGTATAGTTTTTATTCTGTTGGTCATTATGAAAAATGTGAGATTTTTTTGGATGAATCTTCTAGGGTACTGGCCATTCTATACTCATATAGTCACTCATATATCACAGAGAAATAGAGAGCATGGACAGCACAGTGGCTAAGTGGTTAGCATTTATGCCTAGCAGCAATGGGGTCGTTGGTTTGAATCCCAACCATGACAATATCTGCCTGAAGTTTGCATGTTCTCCCTATGCCTGCGTGGGTTTCCTCTGGGTATTTGGGTTTCCTCCCACACTCCAGACACATGCTGGTAGGTTAATTGGCTCCTATCTAAACTGGGCCTAGTATGTATGCGAGTTAGGGACCTTAGATTGAGGACCATAGCTCCTTGAGGGCTGGACTGATGTGAATGAATAATATATATATAAAGCACTGCATAAATTGATGGAGTTATATAACTATCTATAATAAATAAATGAAAGTTAACAGCTGGGACACACATTCTTAGTGGGCTTTAATACATCCCCACTTTTTCCATTTAACAGCTAATGCTCCAACAGTTAACCCTCCAGCACTGCTTATACAATAAAAAACGAAATTTTGTGGAAACCTGACCATCCCACATATACAGGACAAGCTTATTGGACATTCCTTTCCGAAACAATGGACATTAAAATGAGCTTGCCCACTCGCTTCCCTTTGCAGATATTACAACCCTCCAGTCTTCTGGGAAGTCTTTACACAAGTTTTTGAAGTGTTTCTGTTGGAATTGGTGCCCATTTAGCTAAAGGAGCATTTGTAAGGTCAGGTACTGATGCACTGTGCCTATTATTCTAAAAGGTATCATAGGTCTGCGGCTCTGTGTAGGCCACTCAGGTTCCTCTAGTCTAGTGGATAGTGTTGAAACCATGTCTTTGTGGAGTTGGCTTTGTGCACCGAGGCACTGTCATGCTGGAACAGGAAACAGCCTTCTCCAAACTCTTGCAACAAGGTTGGGGGCACACAGTTGTCTAAACTGTCTTTGTATGCTGTAGCATTTAAAGTAGCCTTCGCTGGAAATTTCTAAACCCGATAATTTGGAGGGGTTTCCACATATTTTTGGCCATATAGGTAGATGTGGTAGTCAGGTAGCCACAAGTTATGACAATACAGTATAGTGTGACACTTAACCCCTGTCTGGTGAACAGGTTGGGGACAACTTTTTCACCAGATAGGAAGTAATGGAAACTCTACAACAGCCAATTAGCCAATCACTAACCTAACATGCTAAATTCATACACTAACCCCTGTTCTGTTGTCTACTCATCTTGTCCTTCACCAGGAACCTTTGTTGCATGAATCACTGAGATTCCAGTGCCAGAAGAAATTGCTGCAGATTTTTGGTGTGTTTCCTGGACAATCAGCAGAAACTCTAGTAAACTTTTAGGTCAACCTTGCTGTTGCAGGGTTACATAGTTAAAGAGAGAGTTAAGGTGTCTCGAAAGCCTGTCCTCCAGGAAGGTCTGTTCACCAATCCACACTGCTTTGGCAAATCCCTTGAGCAGGAGTTCACCTTGAGTAAGCTCTGATGCTGGATGGCGTCTGTGCTTAGACAGATAAATGACCTTACTTCCCACCATACTTAACAGTCTTTGTGTCCGGTGATTGGTTGCATAGCCCAAGCACCATTACACAGGGGAGGCCATGTCCTCCACCCCAGCTGGAGGTGGTGAGGGAGCAGTGATCAGTGATTATACCTTGCTGGGTGGGTTGGCTATTGGGAGGCAGAGGTATTGATTTACTAACAGCAAATAGTCTGTTCACTTTGCAGAGGAAGTTGCACTTTCTCAAAGGAACTTTCCCCAGAGCTTAGTGACATTTCACTTTGTAAAGAATACCCAATAACGTGCAGGGAAAAAAACAACATGTTTGCCTTGCTCATGAGTGTATGATGGAAGGCAGCAAAGCTTTACCTAATTCCCTAAACTCTGGGGAAAATCCCACTGCAAAGTGCAACTACCCTTTCAAATTGAACTGTCTATTTGCCTTTAGTAAATTAACCCCACTGTCACGTCAACCTGAACGGGCAGACTGATTGTTTTTTTTGTTTTTTGTTTTTTAAATAAAGAGTCACTATCTATTTGTTAAAAAAAACAAACAAGAAAGCATAAAACTAAATGTAGCACCCTCTAGTGTGTGCTAGGAATACAGGTAAATTTACTGGCTCATGGTAAAATAAGTCTCTTGAATCTGGGTCAGGGGTTTATTAAGGTTCAGGGCTGGGTGACTTATCCTGGCAGCTCTCTGGTGCCTCCTCCTGGTCTAGAAGGTTGGAGAATCTTCTAGAATTAGAGGGTTGAGGTTAGGAGGAGCTGCCTTGAATATTTATGGGCCTCAGAGGTAGGTTGGCAAGGGGCTGAGATCACTCCATAAATAGACATGAGCCATGCCAGCAGGGACAGTTGGGTGGAAGATGGAGATACAGTGTTGAGGAGGTTGTCGTGGCCCTTAGGGGTGCCCCCTAATCTGGGGGCGGGGATGTCCGGCCTTGGGCCTGAGCTCGGGTGCTGGAAGGATCCTGCCAGAACACACAGGAAGTTTTTCATGGAGGCACAGGAGCAAGAGAGAGGACAGAGTGAGTAAAGCAAAACTGTGGGAACTAACAAAAGGGGAGACTGCCACATGCAGCCAGTCTCCCTTGAAGACAGCGGTGTGCTTAAGTCTTCAGCCTTTCTCTAGAATCCCCAGAGAGTCAGCCGGGTGGGCTGGTGAAGAGGCATTCGGGTGGGCTGGTGAAAGGGGCAGCTGGGCAGTGAAGCAGTGGCGGCTGGTGCTTCATTTTTGGAAACCGCCCATCAAACGACCCCCCCCCCCCCCCCCCCCGGTCGGTAGGTCAGTCGGTTGCTCAAAGTGAATATTGATTCAACATTGTCACACAACCAGGTGGGCTCAGGGCGCCCCGAGCCCACCCTTCTTTTAAGTCAATTAAAGCCTCTGGCTCTAATCACTTGATTCTAAAAAATAAAAACCCCATTGGAATCCAGTGCATCAGGCACCCTGCATGTGGTGCTGGGATCAGTGGCAACAGAGGAGAAGTTCCCAAAAAATAGTGCTAAAATCTTGTGAGCCACAAATGGGTTAATGCCTCCAATGTGAATAAATTAACCTAATTCAGCTGCACACACTAACCACGTTCCATACTGTGTATATGCCAAAATAAAATAAATATATGTGCATGCGCTAAAGGCAATAAATACGTGAACAAAGAATATAATAAATCTATACAATATTGAAAATTACAAACAGTGTCAAACGCCTGTGAAGAAAGTGACTAAAATCCACAATTGAATATATGAATAAATGGTAACATGCAACATGCAAAAAAAAAAAAATGTGAGAGAAAAGAAAAAAATCCTTTAAATAATTAACAAAAATATATAAGTGCTACTTGATAAATAAAGTGTCCGAAACCAATTCATACAAATGAATATATCTCAGTCCAAACCATTCACAAGAGTATATAAATCAAAGTGCACAATAGTGTCCAAACAAATAGCAGGCATTCCTCATGCTTGTATTTATGAAAAAGTGCTAAATATTCCTCATGCTCTTCTTAAGAGATGTGCACGTTATGGCATGCTGCAGTGCTCTCCAGTGACCCCCAATGGATAATGCGCTCACCTTAGAGCGTGTGACACAGTGGCTAAACAGTGTCAAAACACGCATTAGAGCCACTCCAGGGCTCATACAGGGTCTGCTGGTGATGATCTGTACCACGCTCAAATGGTGACATATATAAAAGAAAGGAGACTCATAGCATAATACCGCCAGGAATTTATTTGAAAAGCCATAAAAACAATCCCTGCAGGAGGGTATTTACAATGCTTGGGTGCGTCAGTGCACCATCCTATCCAAAGTATGCAATACCCCAGATGAAGGCACGTATACCCTGTGCCGAAGACGCGTAGGGGAGGGACAGGACGGAGCTTTCTACACACAGACAGGCAGAGGATTGTACACCGCACCGCACACCACAGGATTCATCTGTATTGCATACTTTGGATAGGATGGTGCACTGACGCACCCAAGCATTGTGAGTACCCTCCTGCAGGGATTGTTTTTATGGCTTTTCAAATAAATTCCTGGCGGTATTATGCTATGAGTCTCCTTTTTTTTATATATGTCACCATTTGAGCGTGGTACAGATCATCACCAGCAGACCCTGTATGAGCCCTGGAGTGGCTCTAATGCGTGTTTTGACACTGTTTAGCCACTGTGTCACACGCTCTAAGGTGAGCGCATTATCCATTGGGGGTCACTGGAGAGCACTGCAGCATGCCATAACGTGCACATCTCTTAAGAAGAGCATGAGGAATATTTAGCACTTTTTCATAAATACAAGCATGAGGAATGCCTGCTATTTGTTTGGACACTATTGTGCACTTTGATTTATATACTCTTGTGAATGGTTTGGACTGAGATATATTCATTTGTATGAATTGGTTTCGGACACTTTATTTATCAAGTAGCACTTATATATTTTTGTTAATTATTTAAAGGATTTTTTTCTTTTCTTTCTCACATTTTTTTTTTTACCATTTATTCATATATTCAATTGTGGATTTTAGTCACTTTCTTCACAGGCGTTTGACACTGTTTGTAATTTTCAATATTGTATAGATTTATTATATCCTTTGTTCACGTATTTATAGCCTTTAGCGCATGCACATATATTTATTTTATTTTATTTTAACAGAGGAGGAGTTACATGCTGATTCCCTACAACTGTGCTACACAAAAAAGGGGGCTGCGAGTTCCTGCCTGTAATGGCCTATTGCTAATCTGACTGGGAGCCTGTCAGATAAATCAGTGTGATTCAGTTGGAGCAAGCAAGTGATTGTGCAGAAGGAAAGTGGAGGAGACTGTATATAAGTGTATATAGGAAGATTTCCCTGAAGTCAAATCGGCACCCCATAACCTCCCATCCCTATCCAAGTTATTAACCCTCAATAAATTACAAAACAAAGTCACAGACTATTCTCTGACTCTGGGTGCTTGTGAAAATTTGGTGTGCCTGGCTGTGTAGGAGTGGGGGATCCCAGTTCATATGCAGTCCATAACCGGGATGTGCTACATAAAAAAAATACACGACTACCAATTTTAACAAATTCAAGCAGAGGCTTATGGAGTGACAGGGGCGGATACAGAGTCTAGTCTAGGGAGGGGCACTGGCAGAAATTTTTTTGCGGGCAATTTATTGGGAAATGGCTGGTGTTAGCCCTTCAATCATCCCGGCACCATGGTTGTTATGGTGTCAGGATGATTGAAGCGCATTATTTCTATTATTACATTATTATATAAAATTAAATAGTTCAACTCACCATAATGCAGAATCAGTGGGAGCCCTGAGTGTGTCACTTCCCACCAGATGCGGATTGTCACTTGCCACGCCACCTGCCACCAGATGCGGATTGTCACTTGCCACATCACCTGCCACAAGTTGCAGATTGTCACTTGCCACCGTCACCTGCCACCAGATGCGGACTGTCACTTGCCACGTCATCTGCCACACGTTGCAGATTGTCACTTGCCAAGTCGCCTGCCACCAGATGCGGATTGTCACTTGCCACATCACCTGCCACAAGTTGCGGACTGCCACTTGCCATGTCACCTGCCACTTGTTGCGGACTGTCACTTGCCACACATTGCGGATTGTCCCTTGCCACGTCACCTGTCACTCGTTGCCGATTTTCACTTGCTGTGTCACTTTCCTGCTAAGGTGGGGATTGTCTCTTGCTGTTCCCAGAGTCAGGCAGCAGAGAGATGATGTAATCTCTCTGCTGCCCGCGGCTGCCTGCACAGTGAGGGTGGAACTACAGGGATGCAGGGTGGGCAGTGAGAGATGATGTCATGTCTCTGCTCCCCCACCCGCTGGCTCGCTGATTGGCCAGCCGCCCTCTCACCCACGGAGCCACCCAGCTGCCCGGCCCGCCTGCTCTCACCCGGCCACCGAGCCGCTCAGCTGCCTGGCCTGCCCGCTCTCTGTTGCCCGCCCGCTCCCTCACTCGCCCAGCTGGCCGCCCATGGAGCCCCCGCTCTATCACCCGCCCTCCGAGCCACTCAGCTGCTTGACCCACCTGCTCTCTCAGCTGCCCACTAACTCACCCACATCTAATTTCTTGGGGGGAAATTGCCCCCCCCCCCCCCGGATCCGCTCCTGTGAAGTGATGACAAGAAGACTGGGTGCAGCTGAGGACCTGAGTTAAGTACAGCCAAAATTCGTTTGGCTATACTTTTCCTGTGGATCACAGGAGTGCAGTTCATTCTGCACTCCTGTGACCCGTTTTCAGCAGCCAGTGAGCTGAAGCCCGCTGTCAGCTGATGTCACAGAGCCGGTCCAGGCTGGGGAAAGATCTCGCCCATATGGTCGGGATCCACCCTGGAGCCTCGACCGGCACCCGGCTCAACCTCTCAGCGAGCCGCTGAGAGGCTGAGCCAACCGCTCCCACCCCCTCCACAGCTCAGCGCTCCAGTGAGCGCAGGGGGACAGAGCGGAGACTGACACTCACCAGCTCTCTGCTCAGGGAGCTCTGAGAACCGAAAGATCAGCTGCGTTTGATCGCTCGGTTCTTAGTCTAAAGGCCCATACACACGATGCGAAAATCGGAAGTAAAATTTCGCCAGATGACTGATCTGTAGATTTTCGGATCGTTAGTACGGTGCTTTCGAAAGCCGATTCCGATTTTTCTTATGACAAAAGCTGGATATGTGGACTATAAAATTTTTGTCGGATATGAACACAATGTCTGATTTTGGTTTAATTAGTACGTTTTTTGTATGAAAAAAATCGAAAGAACAAGACTACACATGTTCAGAAACGAAAGAATACATACAAAACTATTCAACACATTACGGCACTTCTGAAGTTGTATTCTGTCGTACGAGAATTTTCATATGGTGAGTAACCTCTCCACTTTCGACATGAGACTAGCATGCAACAAAAAACGGATGAATGGTCATCTGAAAATCTGATCGTGTGTACAAGGCTTTAGAGCCGGTGGGGGATTGATGCAGCATCGGACCAACGCTGCATCAACCTAGATAAGTATGATTTCTAAAAAAGAAAAAAAACATTTCTCTTTTAAAGTGGAAGTAAACCCTCCTATCGTTTGCAGCCAAGGAAGCTGCCATCTTGGCCTCTGTTTAATCTTCATCTGCCATGATGCTGCACATAGACATCAAAGAAATTCTGGACAGCCGCACTCCAAAGATATTTGCCTTTATTCAATAAGGTGACATCCAAAATACAGGTCACAGCAAAGTGGAACAAAGCTTACGCGTTTCGCACTACAAGGAGTGCTTAGTCATAGCTATGATGCTGCACATGTGATCAGTTATGACACCAGCCATTGGATGATTTGACAGTATGGTTGAGAGCACAACTATTGTGACAGTTAGCATTTCCGGCATGCCAGGAATGTAACGATAAGTTTGTGAGAAAATCCTGGACAGTCGCACTCAAAATGATAATCACCTTTATTTCATCACAAAGCCCCCAAAGAGAGGGGGAGATTTATTCAGGACGCTTTGTAAGCGCGAAGTGTTCTGGATATTCTCTTTAAACACCAGAATCCCACTGGGGTTAAACTTTGAGTGGGATGTGTCCCACTATTATGATTAACCTCACAATTTATGCTTTACACATCTTATATTTCTTTTCTTACATTTACATAACTTTTGCATCCTATTCCCATCTAAGATTTTGATGGACACAGACGCATACATCCAAATATGTGTCTTTATCTTTCTCCTTTCTTTTTTAGCACAGATTCTATATATTTTCTTTTTATTTGGGTTGATAGCCCTTTATTATGTTTTTATTAAATAAACATATATATATATATATATATATATATATATATATACAGTATATATTTTTTTTCATTCTTTATTCCACATTTAATGCACATGCTTTGATATAAGCCCATAGCTTTATATATATTCACTTTTTATTACACTATAATATATTTAGTATATATCTTATTTATGGACATTTTTCACTTTATTCATACACATTTTTTATATTTATTACACATTTTTTAAATATTTTTTACATTTTCAATTTCTTCAACCCTTTTTAAGCACTATTTGAACTACACAGATCTGGGTTTTCGTTTTGACTTTGCTCACAGCTTTTTCAAGTTTGTTAATTGAATGTACAGTAATTAAACAATCTCCTGAACACATGATTAATGAACACTAGTATATATGTAAGATTCATTCCTGTGAGGTTTAGCTATGATTAAGCACTAACTGTAGTGTGAAACGTGTCAGCTTCCCTGTACTTCTTGCTGTGGCATGTATTTTTGTTGATTCTATTAATAAAGGCGATTATCATTTTGAGTGCGGCTGTCCAGGACTTTTCTCACAAACTTATCGTTACAAGCATCGCCGGCACCTGAGGCTTCCAATCTGGAGGAGAGGTTCTTGATTGACCTTCTTAGAGCGGTGATTTCTTTTTCCCATGCCAGGAATGTAACAATTTTTTCACACTATTAAAACGATGGGTTTACTTCCGCTTTAAGGCAGTAAGTGGTGTCTACAATTTTCACATTAAAGTAACACTAAACTAAATTCTTATTCTCCAAAAATAATCCATACAAATCCACTAGTTAATGGGGCTGTAATCTATTTTTCACAAAATAATATCTTACTGTGTGTTTTTACCTCCTGGAAACATCCTCTGTGAGCATGTGAACCTCTTTTTTTCCCTCTCACTTCTGTTTGCTTGGAACAGCTGTCATGCACTGCTCTATGCATACTACAAACCCCATAGTCACTAGTCCATCTCAGGAGCGTGCAAGAGAGGGTGGCTACGTTCCTACATACATTGGGACCATGGAGAACGAAGGTAGCCACCTTCTAATAGGGAGTTGCATCGCAGCACCAATATAAAGGAATATGGCGTTTGGAAGAGGCTGAGAACAACAGAAGCTACTTTTTTGAGCTAAGAATACAGTTAAAACCTTGGTTTGAGAGAAACTTGGTTTGAGAGCGTTTTGCAAGACAAGCTACATTTTAAATAAATTTTGACTTGATATACAAGCGATGTCTTGATATACAAGTAGCGTCATGTCACAACTGAGTATAAAAGTGAAGAGAGGCGCCTCTGAGTGTAGCAATATGGTTACATTTAATAAAGGTACAACATTTAGAAACTTACATGGTTGATGATTAAAACAGGCACATCCAAGTATGCAGGCATCCGGTGTAAAGCTGTCCACATAGACCATTCACTACACACCCATCGACGATGTCCCTTCCACGCTGCGCTCCACGAGCACTTTAACCACTTCAGCCCCAGAGGATTTGGCTGCTCAATGACCAGAGCACTTTTTACAATTTGGCACTGCGCTGCTTTAACTGGTAATTGCGTGGTCATGCAATATTGTACCCAAACGAAATTTGCGTTCTTTTTTTTTCCCACAAATAGAGCTTTCTTTTGATGGTATTTGATTGCCTCTGTGATTTTTATTTTTTGCGATATAAATGGAAAAGACTGAAGAATTTGAAAAAAATGATATTTTCTACACTTTGTTATAAAAAATTTTTAATAAACTCAATTTTAGTCATACATTTAGGCCAAAATGTATTCAGCCACATGTCTTTGGTAAAAAAAATGTCAATAAGCGTATATTTGTTGGTTTGCGCAAAAGTTGCACACATGCCATGGTTATACGTGGAATTACACCCCAAAATACATTCTGCTGCTTCTCCTGAGTACGGGGATACCTCATGTGTGAGACTTTTTGGGAGTCTAGCCACGTACAGGACCCCAAAAACCAATCACCGCCTTCAGGATTTCTAATTCATGCCTGAATATGACAGATAAGTGACTTCCTCTTCACTATCTGTCATGCTCAGAAATGTGTAGGCCTCTTTACTACTGTACCTTCGATTTGACATTTTGGTCTCTAAATTTACTGGCACAGTAGTGAGACTCACAGGTAAAAAATCTCCTGACTGTCAGCGACTGATTCAAACGCTACCAAAAAAACTGTTAGCGTTCGCTGGGATCAGGCCTGACTCTGCGAACGCTGCAGTTATGTGTTTTGTGTTTTGTAAGTGACAGTGAACGATACTGCACTTGGGTGGGCTGGGCTGGGCGGAGGGGCTAAACGCAGGTGCTAGCAGGAATCTGGCCGGATCCCGCTAACACTGCGTTTTTGGGAACCCTAAACTGCTGGAGACGCTAGTATAGATCTGATCAGATCAGATATCGATCTGTTCAGACACTATACTACTAAGGGAGGCGTATGGTGCATGCGTGGGTGTTAGCGGTAATGGCACTAGTCTGACGCTGCCTGGGGCGACGCAGACCCTATCTGACACTAAAACCTAACTTTGATCACCCGCTGGGTGATCAGGGGGTTAAACCTTTATTGAGTAAAATACGGCGGGTGCCCTGACGCTATAAAAAATAAACTAGCTAAACTGCGTCACTTAAACTGTGATCACAGGTGACAGGGGGTAATCAAGGGGTTAAACCTTTATGAGGGGGGTTGGAGGGGGGTCCCTAGACCTATCTGGGCCCAAGACTAATTACCCTAACACTGATTTTTGTCACTATTGACACCAGCACAGCGACCAAAAAAAAATCTGATTGCTGTACTGGGTGACACATTGACAGGTGGTGAAGGGGTTAACTGGGGGGGTGATCGGGGGGTGAATTGTGCAGCATCTCAGTTGGAATACTGTCTGTTTTGGATAGAATAATGAATGACAGCCTATGGGGATGTATGTGTCAGATGACAAAAAGATTTCCCAAGGCCTTCGTTATTCCCAGAGGCAAGGTGCTGAGAAGGGGAGTACTCTACTCTCGGTTTACATGCCACCTGTTCATTCATCAGTGAAATGTGGTGTAGAAAATGCAGTTAAAAATTTTCTGCCTCAGTTGCTCAATTTATTACTCCCTATGTACTGTTTGCATTGTGCATTGCATTCAATAGGGAGAGATTTATGAAGAGATGTTTATTTTCGAGCTATTCCTGCACTGGATTTTTTTTTAGCTAAAGTAGTTGTAAACCCAATCATTAAAACCCATATATGCTTAAAGTGACACTAAAGGTTCAGTTTTTTTTTTAAATAACAAACATGTCATACTTACCTCCACTGTGCAGTTCATTTTGCACAGAGTGGCCCCGATCCACCTGTTCTGGGGTCCCTCGGTGTGTCTCGTGGCTCCTCCCCGCAATAGATAACCCCCTCTGGGAAGCTCTCTCCCGAGGGGGTTACCTTGCAGGTGCGCTCCCGTGTCATACACTTGGCCATATTAACTCCTGTTAATCAAATCCATACATGTATTGGATTTGATTAACAGCAGTAGGAGCCAATGGCTGCGCTACTATCAATTTATCCAATGAAAAGCCGAGAAGCCGTGGAGAGAGCAACGTGGGATCACGCCCACGGAAATTCAGGCTCAGGTAAGTAAAACGGGGGGCTGGACACTGCAAGGTGTTTTTTCACCTTAATGCATAGGATGCATTAAGGTGAGAAAACACAAGCCTTTACTACCCCTTTAAACAAGATAATGATATTTTAGAAGTCAGTATTTTAGAAACTGCAGCTTACATTAACATAAACCTGATGAAGTGGATTAAATCTGTGAAACACGTCACAAGGATGCCAACTGACTATGTTGTATACAGTATGATCCAAAACATGTATAATACAGAGATGTAAATAAGTATATACACGGCCAGGGCTTTATTTTCTCAGAGAATAGGTGCAGGAGCTCCCCCAATCTGAGTCACTTCTTGTCTCCACCCCCTACCCACCTCCGAGCACCATCCCTTGGTTCCACCCCCTACCCATCTACCAGTGGCTCCCCTTTTAGAGAATATAGAGCTAAGTATCATTTTGTGGGGCTAAGTAATTCATATGGAACTCGTTAATGATAACAAGTAAAGTAGTAAAATAGACCCCCCCCCCCCAGCAACAATAGATTTGCCCAGAAACAATAGATTCCCCAGCAACAATTGACCCCCACAACAAAATACCACCCCAGCAGCAACAAAGGATCTCCCAGAAGTCAGCATCAATAGACCCCCCTCCCTCAACAGTAGATTTCTTCCAACAACAATTGACCATCAAGCAACAATAGATCCACAACCAGCAACAATAGACAGCCACGCAAAAATAGATCCCCTCCAGCAACAATAGATCCTCCAGAAGCCAGCGTTAATAGACTCTCTCCAGCATGCCCCAGCACCCCTTGCCATTAGAACATTCAGTGCTGGAGGTGTCAAAACTGCATTCCACCACGTTCCCACTGAAAAAAAACCCTGCATGTGGAAATCATGGTGGGCACACTGTATGGAACAGACATAGACAGCAAAATTAAAGCTGCCCATGCATGAATCAATGTTTTTTCATTCAACCAGCAACTGCAACAAAAGAAATTGACCTGATTCCCCTATCAACACATTCACTGTAGATGTGGGAATCCTCCCCGCTGAGTCATTATATTCTGACAGCAAGGTTATTTCCTCCCCATCAGAATACACTGATCAGAGCGGCAGTCTATAACCTGTGGTGCTGATCAAGCGAAGAAAATCCAACAGGGTGGATGGAACAGAAGTCAATAGGAGTGGTCACACATGGATTGAAATTCGGCTGTTCCCTGCTGAACCAGCTCAATTCTGATCCATGTATGGGCAGCCTAATGCCGCATACACACGAGTGGATTTTCCATCAGAAAAATCTTGGATGGTTTTTCCGACGGAATTCCGCTCAAGCTTGGCTTGCATACACACGGTCACACAAAATTTCGCTGAACTTTCAACCGTCAAGAACGCGGTGACGTACAACACTACGACGAGCTGAGAAAATGAAGTTCAATGCTTCCGAGCATGCGTCAAATTGTTTCCTAGCATGCGTAGGAATTTTGCGTGTCGGAATTGCTACAGATGATCGCATTTTCGGATAGGAACTTTTTCCGACCAAAAAATTGAGAGCCTGCCCTCAATATTTTGCTGGCTGGAATTCAGCCAGCAAAAGTCCAATGGAGCATACACACGGTCGCATTTTCCGACCAAAAGCTCTCATCGGTCTTTTGCTGGCCAAATTTCCAATCGTGTGTATGCGGCAAAAGAGTGTGATGTATTATCAGGGCTTTTTTTCTCGGAGAATAGGTGCAGGAACTCCCCCCGTCTGAGTCACCCCTTGTCTCTGCCCCCTACCCACCTCTGACCACCGTCCCTTGATTCCGCCCCCTACCCCCCTACCAGTACTGCCCCTTTTAGAGAATACAGAACCAAGTATCATTTTGTGGTGCTAAATCATTTGTATGGAACATGGTAATGATAAAAACAAAAGCAGTAAAATAGATCCTCTGCAGCCAGCAACAACAGAATCCCAGCAATAGATCCCCACACAACAATAGACTCCCCCAGCAACAATGGACTCCACCCCAAAAACAATAGATTCCCTGCAGCAACAGTGAACCACCCACAACAAAATATCACACCCAATAACAAAATATTCACCCAAGCAACATTAGACACCCCCCCCCAGCAGCAACAACAGATCTCCCAGCAGCCAGGAACATAAGACCCCCCCAGCAACAATAGATTCCCCATCAGCAACAATACACCCTCACACAAAATCAGATCCCCACCAGTGACAATAGATCCCCCAGCAGACAACATCAATAGACCCTCCAGCACACCCCACACCCCATGCTATTACATACATTCAGTGCTGGAGGTGCCGGAACTGTGTTCCCCCGCGTTCCCACTGAAAAAAAGCCCTGTGTATTAGATATATTAACCTGTAACCTTTTAAAGTGGTTGTAAACTCTCTCAAAAAAATAAAAAAAAAACAACCTGCAAGACAAAGGCATAATGAGCTAGTATGCATTGCATACTAGCCTATTATGAAATACTTAGCTCAAAGCTGTTGCAGCGGTCCCCGTACACCGATGTGACCGGCAACCTGTCTCCTGGAGTTATTTCCAGGTTCGCGGGCATGATTGGCCGGAGCCGCGATGATGTCACTCCCGCGTATGCACACGGGAGCCGCCGGTCACGGCAAAGCTCCTGAAGAAACAGCAGGAGCCAGACATTTCTTCAGCGCGCATGTGCCGATGGCGACGGCACATGCGGATACAGTGAATATCTCCTAAATGTTGCAAGTTTAGAAGATATTCACTGTACCTACAGGTAAGCCTATAATAAGACTTACCTGCAGGTACAGTGAATATCTTCTAAACTTACACTGTTTAGGTAAAAGTAGTAGTACAGGGTTTACAGCCACTTTTATATGTGACTATGGATTTTATGGGGTTGATTTACTAAATTGGAGCGTACAAAATCTGGTGCAGCTCTGCATAGAAGCCAGACAGCTTTCAGGTTTTTTTTGTCAAAGCCTAATCGAACAAGCTGAACTTGGAAGCTGATTGGCTACCATGCTCAGCTGCACCAGATTTTTGTGTATAAACATATGCAGTACTTGCGCTAATGCATAGCTGCCAACTGTCCCGGATTTCCCGGGACATTCCCGGGACTTGGACTTCATTCCCGGATTTGTGGTGTCCCGGGAAATGTCCCGAAAAATCCGGTTCCCGTTTTTTAAACCGCCGCCGCCGCTAGAGGTCGGCGGCCGGCCGCCATTTTGTGGAAGTTCAGGAAGACGGCTGATGTGAGTGGGGGGGGGCACTGGGGACACCTGATGTGAGTGGGGGGGCACTGGGGACACCTGATGTGAGTGGGGGGGGCACTGGGGACACCTGATGTGAGTGGGGGGGGCACTGGGGACACCTGATGTGAGTGGGGGGGGCACTGGGGACACCTGATGTGAGTGGGGGGGGGGCACTGGGGACACCTGATGTGAGTGGGGGGGGCACTGGGGACACCTGATGTGAGTGGGGGGGGGCACTGCGGACACCTGATGTGAGGGGGGGGCACTGGGGACACCTGATGTGAGTGGGGGGGGCACTGGGGACACCTGATGTGAGTGGGGGGGGCACTGCGGACACCTGATGTGAGTGGGGGGGGCACTGGGGACACCTGATGTGAGTGGGGGGGGCACTGGGGACACCTGATGTGAGTGGGGGGGGCACTGGGGACACCTGATGTGAGTGGGGGGGGCACTGGGGACACCTGATGTGAGTGGGGGGGGGCACTGGGGACACCTGATGTGAGTGGGGGGGGCACTGGGGACACCTGATGTGAGTGGGGGGGGCACTGCGGACACCTGATGTGAGGGGGGGGCACTGGGGACACCTGATGTGAGTGGGGGGGGCACTGGGGACACCTGATGTGAGTGGGGGGGGGCACTGCGGACACCTGATGTGAGTGGGGGGGGGCACTGCGGACACCTGATGTGAGTGGGGGGGGCACTGGGGACACCTGATGTGAGGGGGGGGCACTGGGGACACCTGATGTGAGTGGGGGGGGCACTGGGGACACCTGATGTGAGTGGGGGGGGCACTGGGGACACCTGATGTGAGTGGGGGGGGCACTGGGGACACCTGATGTGAGTGGGGGGGGCACTGGGGACACCTGATGTGAGTGGGGGGGACACTGGGGACACCTGATGTGAGTGGGGGGGGCACTGGGGACACCTGATGTGAGTGGGGGGGGCACTGGGGACACCTGATGTGAGTGGGGGGGGGCACTGGGGACACCTGATGTGAGTGGGGGGGGGCACTGGGGACACCTGATGTGAGTGGGGGGGGGACTGGGGACTCCTGATGTGAGGGGGAGCTCCGCCGGGGACACCTGATGTGAGGGGGAGCTCCGCCGGGGACTCCTGGTGTGAGGGGGGGCTCCGCCGGGGACTCCTGGTGTGAGGGGGGCTCCGCCGGGGACTCCTGGTGTGAGGGAGGGCTCCGCCGGGGACTCCTGGTGTGAGGGGGGGCTCCGCCGGGGACTCCTGGTGTGAGGGGGGGCTCCGCCGGGGACTCCTGATGTGAGGGGGGGCTCCGCCGGGGACTCCTGGTGTGAGGGGGAGCTCCGCCGGGGACTCCTGATGTGAGGGGGGGCTCCGCCGGGGACTCCTGATGTGAGGGGGGCTCCGCCAGGGACTCCTGATGTGAGGGGGGGCTCCGCCGGGGACTCCTGGTGTGAGGGGGGGCTCCGCCGGGGACTCCTGGTGTGAGGGGGGCTCCGCTGGGGACACCTGATGTGAGGGGGGGGCTCCGCCGGGGACTCCTGATGTGAGGGGGGGCTCCGCCGGGGACACCTGATGTGAGGGGGGGCTCCGCCGGGGACTCCTGGTGTGAGGGGGGGCTCCGCCGGGGACTCCTGGTGTGAGGGGGGGCTCCGCCGGGGACTCCTGGTGTGAGGGGGGGCTCCGCCGGGGACACCTGATGTGAGGGGGGGCTCCGCCGGGGACACCTGATGTGAGGGGGGGCTCCGCCGGGGACACCTGATGTGAGGGGGGGCTCCGCCGGGGACTCCTGGTGTGAGGGGGGGCTCCGCCGGGGACTCCTGATGTGAGGGGGGGCTCCGCCGGGGACTCCTGGTGTGAGGGGGGGCTCCGCCGGGGACTCCTGGTGTGAGGGGGGGCTCCGCTGGGGACATCTGATGCAAGGACAAACTCTGCTCGGACATCTGAAGCAAGGACGGACGGCTGGTGACACGCTCAGGGATCCCACTGATTCGGCATTATGGTGAGTTGAATGATTTCATTTTATATTACAATATAATAATAGAAATAATGCGCTTCAATCATCCTGACACCATAACAACCATGGTGCCGGGATGATTGAAGTGCTAACACCAGGTGTTTGGAGTATCTTTATGTGCTGATTGTTAAACTTTCTAGAATACACATATTTCTATTGTGTAGGATCTGGGGCTGCTGTTCCGTCATTTCCCTCTCTCTCCCCCTCTCTCCCCCTCTCCATCCCTCATTCATTTCAGACTCTAACCACACCCTCTAGAGCCACGCTCATTTAAGCCACGCCCACAATTTCGCGTAAACCACGCCCATTTTTCGCCGCGCCGCGCTTCGCGCGCCGCACTTGTCTATTTTTCCTAGGCCACGCCTGCTGACGAATGCCCCGCCCCCTAATTATTGGACAGCTCCACCTACAGCCACAAAAGTGTCCCCACATTTTTTTTTTACAATGTTGGCAACTATGCTAATGCCACAGGTGACCTGCCCGAAGAGGGTCCAAAAATTCAATATAACTCCAGCCTTGAAAGGGTTAATCTTCAATAGCTGCTCTCCCAATCAGAGTGCACTGGAAACTGTAAACACACAAACAACAGAGAACCTGTGCGCTCTTCTCTCTTGTTTGTGTGTTTGCACCAGATTTTGCCCTCTTTAGTTTTAGTAAATCAGTCCCTATGTATTTGAACAAATAAAGTGTTTTTATATGCAATCATTCACAAGTGGTACCTGTAAAATCCGGTTGAAAAATAGGTTTGAATTAGAATAATAAAAATAATATTAAAACATTAAAATAATACATAATGACACTGCATTGAGATCTTCGTTCAGGCATTTGCTGTTAAAGGATGGCAACATCTAAGATGGCCATACATCAGCAGAATTTAATTCGAACTTTCCCATTCGTTCCCATAACTCAGGCATAATTTTCTTTGATTTCATATCTTACAGCGTTCATATTTGTTTTCAGAATTAAAAAGATAACAAAATGCATTCCTTGCTCAACTTTCAGTTCATTAATGTGATTATGTATTGGTACACTTTTAAGAGGTTTAAGCCTATTGTCTACAGAACTCAGTAGCTCTAGCTGGAATGTAAATACATCAGCACTAAACAGCTCAGTCCAAACTTCTGATCAAAGTAAAAAAATTACATAGGTTGCTTCTACTTGGTTTACTCTTTTGCTAACCCATAGTTCTTTGGGAATAAAAATAACAAAGATTGTATATAGAAAAAAAATGTAGAACAAGTTAACATTTAGGCTCGATTCATACTAATGCATTTTTTGATGCTTTTTGCATTTTGCAGAAACGCATGGAATTTTTTTAACATGGGCTCCTATGGAACATGTTCACATCAATGCATTTTTGTGCCTCTGCGTTTCTGGAAAGGGTCGGAGACTTTTTTTCCTGCAAAATGCAGCGTTTCCATGTAATAGACTTTAATGGACCCGCATCCAAAACGCAAGTACTGCGGATTTTCCAGCGATTTTGTCACGATTTGCGTTTTGCAATATGTGTGCTTTTTTTTTTTTCACTGTATATAGCTGGTTTCTAAGGAGTGGGCGGGAAGCCGGCCACCGCATTCTTACCAACCAATGAGTCATCAGCTATCAGCGGGCTTCCTTTCTGACAGCTAAATGTAAAAAAAAATTGTCAGCTAAAAAAAATTCAGGAAAAAAACAGAGTGGGGTCCCCCCCAAATATCATACCAGACCGAATTTCGGTCTGGTATGGATTTGGAGGTGATACCCCCACGCCAATTTTTAAAAATGGCGTGGGGTCCCTTCCAAAATCCATACCAGACCCTTGTCCGAGCATGCAGCCTGGTAGGTCAGGAAAGGGAGAGGACGAGCAAGCACCCCCCCTCCTAAACCATACCAGGCTGCATGCCCTCAACATAGGGGGTGGGTGCTTTGGGACAGGGGGGCTCTGCGCCCTCCCCCACCCCAAAGCACCTTGGCCCAATGTTGATGAGGATAAGGGCCTCTTCCCGACAACCCTGGCCGGTGATTATCGGGGGTCTGCAGGCGGGGGGCTTATCGGAATCTGGAAGCCCCCTTTAACAAGGAAAAAAAAAAACAGACCCCGCCCCCCCCCCCCCATGTGAATGGGTATCGGGTACCCCTACCCATTCACAAAAAGGCAGTGAAATGTAAAAAAAAAAAAGAGACGGTTTTTGACATTTCCTTTATTAAAAAATAGCTCAGAGCTGTCTTCTTCCTCGCCGCCGGTTACCCGCTAAAAACAAAAAAGGTTGCACTTGTCCTGAGGCTGACTTCCTCCGTTGTGATGCCCCTGCTGTCTGACATCTCTTATATAACCATGGGGAGTGGCCATTCGATTACGTCACTCGTGAGAGTCACTTTAAACTCTTCCCGACTGCCCCATAGCAGATTTACTGCTATAGGGCGGCTGCTCTGTGCAAAATCACGTATAAATACGCAATTCTGCACTTCTAGGTTTTGGGTGCTAGCACTGTGATTTTAGACAGCAGGAGCCGATCAGCGGGTCCCACGGACCTGCCAATCGCTTAGTACTCAGACAGAATGACAGTCTGCCTATGTAAACAAGGCAGACTGCCATTCTGTGAGTACAGAAGACATGGATCCTGTGTTCCTGTGAAGCAGGAACACCGATCCATGTCTTCAAGTAGTAAGAGCACCTCCCCCCCACGGTTAGTAAACACTCCCTAGGCACACATTTAACCCTTTGAGTGCCCCTGATATTAACCCCTTCCCTGTCAGTGTCATTAGTACAGTGACAGTGCATATTTTTAGCACTGATCACTGTAATAATGACACTGGTCCCCAAAATAGTGTCAGGTGTACGATTTGTCTGCCGCAATATCACAGTCCCGCTATAAGTAGCTGATCACCGCCATTACTATTAAAAAAAATAAATATCCCATAGTTTGTAGACGCTATAACTTTTGCACAAACCAATTAATATACGCTTATTGGGATTTTTTGTACAAAAATATGTATCAGAATAAATATTGGCCTAAATTGATGAAAACATTTGATTTTTTACATTTTTTATTATATGTGTTTCAGAGCAGAAGGTAAAAAATATTGTCGGTCGTCTTTGTTTCTAGAGCAAAAAATTAAATCCACAGAGGTGATCAAAAACCACCAAAAGAAAGCTCTATTTTGTGGGGAAAAAAAGACATCAAATTTATTTGGGTACAGTGTCGCACGACCGCGCAATTGTCAGTTAAAACAACGCAGTGCCATATCAACTTTCGGAGTTGAAGTGGTTAAAGTGTAAATAAATAACACTGACCCCAAATGAGTAATGTCAGCGTACGCATTTCTGAATCCTTCCGTCGGACATTCCGATCGTGTGTGGGCTTCATTGGACTTTTTCTTTCTAAAATTCTGACGGACCTAGAAATAGAACATGTTTCAAATCTTTCAGACGGACTCAAATCCTATCAGGAAAACCGTTCATCTGTATGCTAGTCCGACGGACCAAAAACGATGCAAGGGCAGCTATTGGCTACTGGCTATTGAACTTCCTTATTCTAGTCCCGTTGTACGTCATCACATTCTAAACAAATGGACTTTGGTGTGATCGTGTGTAGACAAGTCTGTTTCAGCGGAACTTCATCGGAACTCTGTTGGAAAGACCGTCAGAGTCTACTCTGACAGAAAGTCTGGTCGTGTGTACGCGGCATAAGACTACAGTTTTTACTATAAAATGAATTTCTCATTTTATTTTCCTGTTCTTATACAAAAAAATCATGATGGCTGGTGAAATAATATACTGGAAATCTAGTAGCAGTACAAAGACTAGCAATGACATTTAACATGCAGCAAAGTCCAGCGACCAATAAGATTACAGCTTTCAGCTGTTTAGAACAGTGAGGAAAACAAAAGATGACTTCTCATTGGTCCCTAAGAATCACTGCATGCTACATGTTGTTGCCTGCCTTCTGATATAAGCCTGTATTAATTATTATCCAAAGTTGCACGTAGTGTTGCCTGTGGCCATTGTGAGTCATAGTGCCGCACACCAGTAATTCTATACACTTCTAGCTCATTGCACAATGCTGAGAACAAAGCACTCACGCAACAGACAGAGCTAATGGTGACACGGCTTGTGCACTCCAGCATTCCTGACACCGCTACACTAGGACTGGACGTGGGCTCGTCTCAGATACTATGATTCAGTCTGAATAATAAGTCACATTCCGATGATCTGTGAAACACACTTTATACTTGCAGATTTTTACACCTTTCCTAGAATTGCCTATGCTTCAAAATTGAGATAATACAGGTTATTGCCAAGGAAGAACTCCCAAGTACAGTAATACCTTGGATTATGAGCATAATCAATTCCAGAAGAATGCTTGTAATCCAAAGCACTCGTATATCAAAGCGAGTTTCCCCATAGGAATCAATGGAAACTCAGATATATAGTTCCAGTGTCACTGTTAGTGTATGCAGTACCACATGTGACCAGAGGTGGGGGGGGAACACTTGGAAACACTCGGAGAAGCTCAGAGACCGCTTGGAGATGCACGGAGACACTGGGGGAACAGAGTGTTTCCAAGTGTTTCTGAGTGTCTCCGAGCATCTCAGAGCTGCTCCGAGTGTTTCCAACACCAGCGCCCCCGCAAAATGCGGTACTGAACACCTCAGAGGCTTGAATCCTGCTCGTCTTGCGAGACAACGCTCGCAAACCGAGTCAGGATTTTTTTTAAAAACAGCTCGTATTGCGAAACTCTCGTAAACCACGTTACCCGCAATCCAAGGTTATAATGTACTGGAAAAAAAGCCATTAAAAGACCCTACCACACCCATATTTACTGTGACTGAAATCAATGAAACCAAGTATTGAAACCAATGGGCCAGCATTACAGCCAGGCAACAAAAACATTTCAGGAGAAAAGATCAGCAATGGCAGCACACATCTATAATTCCCCTGATGGGTTCACTTTAAAGTGATTTTTCTTTTTCCAGATAAGTAAGAAAAAATGAAAACCTCTGTCAGACTTTTGTGACTTTTACTGCTATTTGTGTCCCTCTTGGGTTAATTTCTCAGTGCCATGACAGTAATTAAATGACTAAGATTACCTATTTTTTTTTTTTTTTTATACAGTTGAAAGTCCGAAGTCCTGTGCCTCTGCAGCCACAATCTTCCGGTGTGGTAGGGGTTAATAAGAGTGCTTACAGAAGAAGTAAACCCATCAATTTGATAGTTTAAAAAAAAAACAGTTAACATTTCCGGCATGCTGTAAATGCTAGCTGTCACATTGGTTGTACTCTCAACCAAACTGTCAAACCATCCAATGGCTGGTGTCATAACGGATCACATGTGCAGCATCACGGCAGTTGCAGATTAAAGAGTGGCCAAGATGGCAGCTTCCTCGGCTGAAAATGATAGGAGGGTTTAGTTCCACTTTAAAATGTGATAGGCACTCTTCACTGTGCCCACCCTTTCTGCCCCCTCCTCCATTCATAGAAGCCATACTATAGCTTCCATAAATGAAAATTGCTCTATGAATGGAGGAGGAAGACTTTTCATTCATCCACCCGTCCTCTTTTCGTAGATCGCTTTTCATTGATGGAAGATAAAACAAGGCTTCTATGAATGAAGGAGTATATAGCTGAAGAGGTATGGAGGAGGGCAGAGGACTTTGAACTTCAACTATAAGAGCAGCCAGCAGCTCAAGGTACACTTCTTGTAGGCAAGAACAGTTAGCCACTTTGCCACTAGGTGGCCCTATACCAGAATAGTGTCCGGTACAGCAGGTAATGACACTAAATGTTAGGCCCCTTTTAGGTAGAGCCCTTCCTCAAGTGATGTCAGGGGTGAGTCAGAACCCCTATATAAGCTAGACACAGAGAGTCTTGGGGCATGATAGCTGAATACGTCACACTTGTGCGCATGTGGTCCACACACGTAGGCCTGGACAGAGCAGGAGGTCGGCTGGAGTGGACCTGTATGGAGGAGGAGCTGGCTGTAGTCATTCAGTCCCTAACAGAGGTGGGGCGGATTGCGTAAGGCCTTGTAGGCCAGGCTGGAGATCCCTGTATGAGGCTGCTTGCCTGGAGGGTTCCCAGGAGAGGTGTACAAAGCAAGGAGGTGTCTACAGAGAGCACAGTCCTGAGTACTTATGACCCGGGGCAGAGGAAAGACTGTAGGGAGTTGGCTGTGAGGTGCTGCACGTGCTTTCACTTGTGACTACTGCAGACCATCCACTTTAATTGACTGTGTATGTCAACTGAGTCCGAAATGTACAGTATTGAGCAAAAGTTTTAGGCAGGTGTGAAGAAACGCAGTAAAGTGAGAATGCCTTCAAAAATATATATTTTAATTGTTTATTTTTATCATCTTACAAAATGCAAAGTGAGCGAGCAGAAAAAAAATATGGATCAAATCAATATTTGGTTTGACTATCCTTTGGCTTCAAACCAGCATTAATTATTACACTTGCACACTTTGTACACTTGCACAAAATCAGGGATTTTGTAGCATAAGAGTCACATGTGTGATTGGCCCCCAATTTATTCTGCAGCAGGACAATGACCCCAAACATACAGCCAATGTCAATAATTAAGAACTATCTTAAGCGTAAAGAAGAATGAGGAGTACTGGAAGTGATGGTTTGGCCCCCCGCAGAGCCCTGATCTCAACATCATGTCTGGAATTACATGAAGAGACAGAGGGATTTGAGACAGCCTACATCCATGATTTGATTTAGATTTCTCTTCTGTTCATTTACTTTCCATTTAGGTCATTGATAAAAGTAAACTATGAACACTTCTGTTTCTGAAAGTATTCTTAAAGTGTTAGTAAACCCACAACAGTAAAATCTGTCTGTATATGCACTAAAACATGCTTATTACAACTCACTGTGGAACCTAAGGTATTAATCCTCCACATTGTGTAAAAAGGCTGTTTGATCCTGTCTTCTCTGATCCTCCCCTTCTTCTACTCTCCCCAATCCAACTCCTAATAAAACAAAGTCTTGGGGACACTCTGCACATGCTCAGTTTGGTGTGTTTTGCTATAGAGGGGTTTTTTTTTGGGGGGGGGGGTGCATGTGATCAGCACAGGGCCAATCAGCACTGTCCAGGCAGAGGGTCAGGGGTCCTGCAGCCTCATAAGACAGTCAGAGGAAAATGAAAACTCCTCCTACAAGCTTTAACCAGACATTGATAGAAATCACAAGCCTGCTATATACTGCTGATGAGAAAAGGTATTTAGCAGTTTATATTTACCAAAATAATTGCATTTCCATGTTCTGTGTACTGTGGGAGACCAGATATAGTGAAGGCAGGGTCCTGGGTTTTGTAACACTAATGCCCCGTACACACGGTCGGATTTTCCGATGGAAAATGTCCGATCGGACATTGTTGTTGGACATTCCGACCGTGTGTGGGCTCCATCGGACATTTTCCATCGGATTTTCCGACACACAAAGTTTGAGAGCAGGCTATAAAATTTTCTGACAACAAAATCCGTTGTCGGAATTTCCGATCGTGTGTACACAAATCCGACGGACAAAGTGCCACGCATGCTCAGAATAAATAAAGAGATGAAAGCTATTGGCCACTGCCCCGTTTATAGTCCTGACGTACGTGTTTTACGTCACCGCGTTTGGAGCGATCAGATTTTCCGACAACTTTGTGTGACCGTGTGTATGCAAGACAAGTTTGAGCCAACATCCGTCGGAAAAAATCCTAGGATTTTGTTGTTGGAATGTCCGATCAATGTCCGACCGTGTGTACGGGGCATTAGAGTTAGAACATTTAGAGCCATTTTTCACACCTGCCTAAAACTTTTGCACAGTAGTCTATGTCCTAGTGATGTGACTGTCTTGCCATTCCCTGAACAACACCAGTAAAGTGCAGCGAAGTTCACCATTGTATGGACATTCCTTAAGGTCTATGGCCAGGGATCTCATGAGGAGTCCTACAGCAAAGAGCAAGGCACACAATGGCGGAGGGGTCCACCTCAGCTTGTAGGATCATGTTCTACCGGGACTGGAGTGGGGGTTAGGCCTTTTGCTTGGGCACCAAAATCAGCCAACCACGAGGTCCCTCTTACATTCTCATTGAATATAAGTACTGTCCCTTGTCCTAATTTTTTTTTTTCTTATAATTTTAGGTAAACTAGAGCTTGGTATACACGCAAGTGAGGTGGATGAAGAAACTCTTTCCACCGTGCTAATGTATTTTGACAGAGGGGACTCCTCCATTGTCCGTCAGAATACACTGATCAGCTCTGCAGTGGGTTGGCTGCAGCAGCTGATCAAATGAAGGTTTTCCAGCAGTTCCATTCAGCAGAAGTCTGTCTGCCTACTTTAAATCCGTGTGTACCTACCTTTTAGGCTTTAAAGGGAAAAATTGCTCCAAGAAGGGAAATGAATAAAAACACTTCTAGATCAAGGAAGGTTTAGAACATCTGTTGAATATTCATTGCTATCTATGTCACTACTCTGGAGAGTTCCATCATATCCTTCCTGTCCTGATAACGGTAGTCTGCCGCTTAGGAAGAGAGAGGAAATCTTTTCCGTTATGACACACAGCGATAAAAACTGTTATCCCAAACGGGAAAAAGTTGGCTGGAATTCCACTTTAATGTAGTCCACATGTACATTTATGGAACAACCACAAAACTTATATTTAATGAAATGTAAACCGTTCAGGCTGACAATGTGAACACCTGTACTGTACTGGCTGCTGCCATGGAAAAGAGGAAGCAGAACAGGGATCCCAATCTGTGCAAACGTCTCAAAATGAGGCCTCATACACATGGAAGGTTTGTGGTTTGACTTACAATATGCTCTAGCATAAAATCCTGGCATTTGGATGGTGCACAAGGAGTGGCAGGTGTTGTGTACAGCGGGTCTATAGAAGAGAATGGCTGTATGCGGCTGTACTTGAGTATATGATGGGATGATTTTGTGCAACACCGCAAACACACGCATGCACACAGGACATATTCCTCAAACACAGAAATTCTATGTGCAAGAAATACACTATATTGCCAAAAGTATTGGGACGCCTGCCTTTACACGCACATGAACTTTAATGACATCCCAGTCTTAGGCCCTGTACACACGATCGGACATTCCGACAACAAAATCCATCTGATTTTTTCCGAACGGATGTTGGCTCAAACTTGTCTTGCATACACAGGGTCACACAAAGTTGGTCGGAAATTCTGAATGTCAAGACGTTACGCGGTGACGTACAACACGTACGACGAGCCGAGAAAAATGAAGTTCAATAGCCAGTGCGGCGGCTCTTCTGCTTGATTCCGAGCATGTGTGGCACTTTGTGCGTCAGAATTGTGTACACACGATCGGAATTTACGCGAACGGATTTTGTTGTCGGAAAATTTTAGATCCAGCTCTCAAACTTTGTGTGTCGGAAATTCCGATGGAAAAAATCAGATGGAGCCCACACACGGTCGGAATTTCCGAAAACAAGCTCCGATCGCACATTTTCCGTCGGAAAGTCCGACCGTGTGTACAGGGCATTAGTCTGTAGGGTTCAATATTGAGTTGGCCCACACTCTGCAGCTATAACAGCTTCAACTCTTCTGGGAAGGCTGTCCACAAGGTTTAGGAGTGTGTCTATGGGAATGTTTGACCATTCTTCCAGAAACGCATTTGTGAGGTCAGGCGCTGATGTTCCAGCCCGGCTCGCAGTCTTCACATTCATCCCAAAGGTGTTCTATCAGGTTAAGGTCAGAACAGTCCCTGTTCTAATTCATCCCTAAGATGTTCTGTCAGGACTCTGTGCAGGCCAGTCAAGTTCCTCCACCCCAAACTCGTTCATCCATCTCTTTATGGACCTTGCTTTGTGCACTGGTGCACAGTCATGTTGGAACAGGAAGGGGCCATCCCCAAACTGTTCCCACTAAGTTGGGAGCATGAAATTATCCAAAATGTCTCAGTATGCTGACCTCTTAAGAGTTCTGTTTACTGGAACTAAGGGGCCAAGCCCAACCCCTAAAACAACCTCACACCATAATCCCCCCTCCACCAAATGATTTGGACCAGTGCATAAAGCAAGGCCCATAAAGACATGGATGAGTGAGTTTGGGGTGGAGGAACTTGACTGGCCTGCACAGAGTCCTGACCTCAACTCAATAGAACACCTTTGGAATAAATTAGAACGGAGACTGCAAGCCAGGCCTTCTTGCCCACATCAGTGCCTGACCTCACAAATGTTCTTCTGGAAGAATGGTCAAACATTCCCATAGACACACTCCTAAACCTTGTGGACAGCCTTCCCAGAAGAGTGGAAGCTGTGAAAGCTGCAATGGGTGGGCCAACTCAATATTGAACCCTACGGACTAAGACTGAGATGTCATTAGGCTGGGTTCACATATGGGTGAATTGGATGCGGTTTTCACTGCATCCAATTTGCATGACATGCGATTGTGACCAGCTCTAAATGGAAGCGCTTCACACATGTCCAGAGAGGCCGCGGTGCAAATTCCAAAAGGGGACCTGTGCGTTTTTGGGTGCAGTTCATGCGCAAATTCAGGCAAAAATTTGGAACTGAACCGGCGGACAGGAACGCACCAGACCACAGGCTGGAAACCGCAGCCGCACATATTTGAACCCCGCCTCAAAGTTCATGTCTGCTAAAGCCAGGTGTTCCAATACTTTTGACAATATAGTGTATATCATATGTGCATATTTACTTCTCAGAGGGGCGGTAAAATCTACTGCACATGAAAATAAGGCCTTAAAGCAGAACTCAAGTCAGAAAAGTTAAAAATTGAGATCAAAGATAAAATAATAACACCGGCTTTTGCAATATTCACTTTTAGTTCAGATATTTTCCCTGCAGTACATTTTTTCTGCTGATACACATCCTCAGTTTCCTTATTTACTCTGAGCCTAGGTCATCCTTCTCACTCCAGCCTGTGACTGGGCAGTGAAAGGAGAAGAAGCACAGATGAGTTCACCTCTCTTTCACCCTACTCTCTCCTCCTATCAGCATGCTTTTAGCATGAACTGATTGCTGCTTGTGCAGCTTCTTCTTCTCACACTACAGCCCTGCTGTACAGGAGCTGCAAGAGGCTCATACCAGATCAAATTCAGGTACTTATCCTGCTTGCATTTAAAAACATAAAATACATTTAATAATGTAACAATGATGACAGCACTGCATTAAAGTGTGTATTTTATATTTGCTTAGAGTTCAGTTTTAAAATCTTTACAGAGTAGAGTCATTCTTGAAAATACAGATGAGGATTAACCTCCCCCTCCCCCATTTTAGTGCTGACACATTCCAGTGATTCACTCAGCTACACCAGGCACGCCAATTCTGCTCATTGAAGTGCAAAGCAGTTCACATTGTGACATTGGGTCTCATCAGATCTTGTCAATCAATTTGACTGGCACTGCAACGTTGAGACTAATCCTTAAAGAAGCAGGATTGTTTATCCTACAAAGGCACCATAACAATAAAACACTAGAGAATACAACTGTTCTCATCCCATTTTATGGTCTGACGCTCTGCAAAATGCATGGAGAGCAGTTCAAATTTCTCATGTAATATATTTAGTGTTTAGGAGCCTTATGTATTAAGAGTGTTGTAGGATTTGACAGCTGATCGCACTCAATAAGCCGGTAAAGGATCAACAAATAGAGGTATTTGGGCTCATGTCAACGGGCCCACCAAATTTCCATTCATGTATGGTTGCTTTAGGGCTGCCTAAAGCAGAACCTCAGGTGTATCCTCCATGGCCAGTACTTAGCTTAACCTCAGGTATACCCTTTACAGATGGCACTTAACAAACCTCAGGTGTGCCCTCCATAACCAGCATTTAGCAGAACTTCAGGTATGCCCACATGGCTGGCTATTAGTAGACCAGGTCAAATGCAGCTTTTCTTGTCAGATGCAGCAGTCTACATTTGAATGCAGTTGCATGCATTTAAATGGAAAAAAACAGCTTTTAAATAAAGTATACCTTCCAATATGAACCTACCCTATTTAGAAGCTGTCACTGATGAGAATCGCTGATGTGACATTGGCTTTATTGCTGCCTGAAGCAGAACCTCAGGTGTACCCTCCATTGCCAGCACTTAACAGAACCTCAGGTGTGTTGTCAATTCCCAGTACTTAACAGAACCTCTGGTGTGCCCTCCATGGAGCTGAAACATATAGAATATATATACAGTATATACTGTTTCGGCTCTAAGGACACCCATTGTTCTGAGGAGGGCAGCAAGACCTTTGACTTTCCATATTTTATCCAAAGGGTTGGCTACACCACTTACACATGGACTAAGCTCCTGAGCGCAGGAGATTGTTTTGTGCTGCCCTCCATGACCAGCATTTAGTAGAGCCTCAGGTATGTCTTGTCAGAGCTTCAGTCAGCATGGCCAGCATTTACAAGAAACTCTGGTGTGTTTTCCATGGCCAGCACTTATCAAAACCCCAGGTGCGCCCTTCATGGTTACCATTTAGAAGAACCTCAAGCATGCTTTCCATAGCCAGCTTTTAGCAGAACCCAGAGAATGGGTGTGCAGCAGGGACAAGTCTGATCATTGGAGGAGAGAGAGCTAGAGAACTGACCATGATGTGCTCTCCTGCTTAGTGTGGTCAGTTTTTAATAGGAAAGCAGAGGGACTGGCAGGAACACAACACCAGGGATTTCACACAAAGGAAGCAATACACAGAGAAAAGGATACTTTCTTATACAAGTACATGGTACAGCAGGCACATATCAGGAGAATGAAGTATTGGGGTAACAAACGCTTTAAGCTCTCCCCTATTAAAGTGAATGGTGTAAAGTAGGGAAGGGTTAGATCCCCTATCAAGTTTCTATTTGTGTCTGTGACCCCTTTGGGAAGAGTCACCCTCTCTGTCTGTAGTGGTGACCATTGTCACAAATACAGAAAGTGAGGGGGATTCAAAATTTCCCATGACAACTATTTAAAAGAAAAATTCCCCTCACTTTGTAGGGATTTACTCAGACATCCAGTACTCTTACATTGGATTGGAAAGAGTCCTCAGCACTGTGTAAGCTCCAAATCAGGAGTGCTTTGATTCTTGAATGTAGCAAAGAAAAGTGAAAGGAAGGTAAACGTGCAGCTGAGGTGTTTGGTATCATTATGAAGATGTTGCGTTGCCCTGCTTGGGCAAAACATTGGTTCACATTAAAGTGCGACCATAGTTAAACCTATCCTTCCCTCTGCCCCAACATCCCAATTGAAGCTGTAAATACATACTGTAAGCTAACACCATCTTCTGATAGCCCACTGGCCAACATTCACCTTTTTGCAAAGCCCAGACCTAGCTCTAACCCTATGTGTTGGGCCTAGCATTAGCTAATAATGACTAACCTCAGTGCACTCACCCAAAATATTCTGCATGGCCCGACCCCGCAGATGGGAGGTTGGAGACTGGCAGAGATAAGGGTGCTGCATTGAGTAACCTATGTCAGGCCTTTGGGCAGGCTGTACAGTCATAAATAGGTAATACCTATAAGTGAGGTCTGAATACCTGTTTACGGTTCAACTTTAAAGCAATTGTTAGATAATTCAAGCCAAGATAGCTGTAACGTTTTCATATGCTGCCAGGAATCATCAATAAAAAGGTAAATAGCATTTGCCATTAATATGAATGTACAGTGTCTCACAAAAGTGAGTACACCCCTCACATTTTTGTAAATATTTTATTATATCTTTTCATGAGACAACACTGAAGAAATTACACTTTGCTACAATGTATAGTAGTGAGTGTACAGCTTGTATAACAGTGTAAATTTGCTGTCCCCTCAAAATAATTCAACACACTCAGCCATTGTCTAAACCGCTGGCAACAAAAGTGAGTACACCCCTAAGTGAAAATGTTGAAATTGGGCCCAAAGTGTCAGTATTTTGTGTGGCCACCATTAATTTCCAGCACTGCCTTAACCCTCTTGGGCATGGAGTTCACCAGAGCTTCACAGGTTGCCACTGGAGTCCTCTTCCATTCCTCCATAACGACATCACGGAGCTGGTGGATGTTAGAGACCTCCTCCACCCTCCGTTTGAGGATGCCCCACAGATGCTTAATAGGGTTTAGGTCTAGAGACATGCTTGGCCAGTCCATCACCTTTACCCTCAGCTTCTTTAGCAGGCAGTGGTTGTCTTGGAGGTGTGTTTGGGGTTGTTATCATGTTGGAATTCTGCCCTGCGGCCCAGTCTCCGAAGGGAGGGGATCATGTTCTGCTTCAGTATGTCACAGTACATGTTGTCATTCATGGTTCCCTCAATGAACTGTAGCTCCCCAGTGCCAGCAGCACTCATGCAGCCCCAGACCATGACACTCCCACCACCATGCTTGACTGTAGGCAAGACACACTTGTCTTTGTACTCCTCACCTGGTTGCCACCAAACACGTTTGACACCATCTGAACTAAATAAGTTTATCTTGGTCTCATCAGATCACAGGACATAGTTCCAGTAATCCATGTCCTTAGTCTGCTTGTCTTCAACAAACTGTTTGCGGGCTTTCTTGTGCATCATCTTTAGAAGAGGCTTCCTCCTGGGACAACAGCCATGCAGACGAATCTGATGCAGTGTGCGGTGTATGGTCTGAGCACTGACAGGCCGACCCCCCACCTCTTCAACGTCTGCAGCAATGCTGGCAGCACTCATACGTCTATTTCTGAAAGACAACCTCTGGAGATGACGCTGAGCACGTGCACTCAACTGCTTTGGTTGACTATGGCGAGGCCTGTTCTAACTGGAACCTGTCCTGTTAAACCACTGTATGGTCTTGGCCACCGTGCTGCAGGTCAGTTTCGGGGTCTTGGCAATCTTCTTATAGCCTGGGCCATCTTTATGTAGAGCAACAATTCTTTTTTTCAGATCCTCAGAGTTCTTTGCCATGAGGTGCCATGTTGAACTTCCAGTGACCAGTATGAGAAAGTGAGAGCGTTAACACCAAATTTAACACACCTACTCCTCATTCACACCTGAGACCTTGTAACACTAACGAGTCACATGACACCGGGGAGGGACAATGGCTAATTAGGCCCAATTTGGACATTTTAACTTGGGGGGGTCCTCACTTTTGTTGCCAGCGGTTTAGACATTAATGGCTGTGTGTTGAGTTATTTTGAGGGGACAACAAATTTACACTGTTATATCAGCTGTACACCCACTACTTTACATTGTAGAAAAGTGTCATTTCTTCAGTGTTGTCACATGAAAAGATATAATAAAATATTTACAGAAATGTGGGGGTGTACTCACTTTTGTGAGTTACTGTATGTAGGTAGGAAGAGCACATTTTCCCTTGATATAGAGTTGGCATTGACCTTACATCACAGTAAAGTTTCTTTCAGACTGTATGCATTGAAATGACTTGGCAACAATGATTCAGATCCCTGCAGCTACTCCAAGCAGACATATTTCCATGGCTACACAATGCATACAGTCAGTGAAAGGCCTTTCTGGCACCAGACACTCTATGGACGCATGCTTATATCTTGGCTCAGGGAGTCAGAAGCAATTTTTTTGGTTCCCGCTTATAGGCTCAAATTCCTTTTCTGTCTTCTGGCAGCTATACAGCTCTATTCATTATTTCTTATTTCACAGCTAATTGACTCACATTTTCCAGCTCACATAATGCAACACAAGGTAATTCCTTATGTCTCCAGCATCCAGGACAAAAATCAACACATCCCATCAATCCATAGAAGGCAGGTCAGGCCCAATTTCAGCTCGATAATAACCTCAGTGTTGAAGTTCTATGTTTGGGTTGGAACAGTTTACAAAAATTTGAGTGGATTGAAAAAGAAACCCTTTGATTAATTTATATATGGCCAACATCTTCTGCAGCAACTTGATGGCAAAATGAGTTTGTGGGAGACACTAGTACACAAAATAGTAGATAGAAACTATGGTATTTATAGTGTCTGAAAAATTATTAATATTTTTTTATAAGCATTATTATGAAAGTGGACCTATACTTCAATGATAACATCCAGTTTTGGTCCAACCGATCTTTTACTGCAGTAAATCAGAGTAGAAAACAGACATAAACTCTAATGTGTTTCGGCAAGTCCTGGCCTTAGTCAAAGTGAGGCCTTTTTTCTCAGAGAATAGGTGCAGTTACTCCCCCCTTCTGAGTCACCCCCTGTCTCTGCCACCTACCCACCTCCAAGCACCGTCCCTTGGTTCCACTCTCTACCCACCTCCAAGTACCACCACTTTTAGAGAATACAGAACCAAGTATCATTTTGTGGTGCTAAGTAATTATTATGAAATGTGTTAATGATACCACAAAAAGCAGTAAAATAGATCCCTCTGGCAACAATAGATCCACCATTGTAACAACAGACCTCCAGCAGCAATACAAAAATAGATCTCCCAACAGCCAGCATGAATATGACCTCCAGCAGCCAGCAACAGTAGATCCCTCCAAGCAACAATTCACACCCCCTCCAGCAACAGAAGTTCTCCCCCAATAATAGAACTACCACCAGCAATAATACACCTCTCCAGCAACAATAGATCCCACAGTAGCAAGCATCAATAGACCCTACAGCAGCCCCAGTACCCCTTATCATTGCATACATTCAGGGCTGAAGGAACCTGAACTGTGTTCCCCTCTTTTCCTGCTAAAAAAAGCCCTGGTCATAGCATTTCATTTTTTAGACTTCTAGCTAAGTGCACTCGAGGAAAAGTGCTGCCATGCACATTCCATTGCAATTTAACCTGGATATTGTACAATCATCATGTTCCTGTGATATACTTCAGTTTTAACAGAAAACTATGTTAGCTTTCTTGTTAGGATGCATAAAGTGTAATGAAAGTGTAGCAGTCTCCCCAACCTCTAATAGCCCGGTGGTGTCCCCCATAGTCAGGGAGAGCTGACATTGCTCCTCAGGGTGCATGGTGGGTGTAGTGCAAGATGGAAAGATGGGTGCCAGTCACTTTTAAAAATGAACAAAGAGTTTTTATTTCTCTTAACAGGAACAGGGGAGAGAAGGTTAGGGCATAGGACCCTTAGGCAATGCAATAGCAACTTGGCAGACTCGGCAGACAAAAATAGAACTAGGCAGACAGCAATAGAGAAAAAGGGCCTTTAAGCTGAATGCAGCAATCTGTATCTTGTAGCAACTGCTGTCTCCTATGGCAACAACTTCACTCATAATATCCCACTGTAGATCTTCAAGCTTAGCTCCCAGCTACCTGCTGGACTTCTCAAGCTTCACTTCCAGCTACCCACTGTATTCTTCAAGCTTCACCCACGCTACCCGCTGGTTTCCTCGGACTCTCAGCTACCCGCTGGATCCCTCAGGCTTGACTCACATCTACCCACAGTACTTATCTTCAAGCTCTACTTACAGCTACCCACTGTATTCCTGGATGAGTCTCCACTGAAGCCTTCCCATTTACTCCACTGTCCCCGGCTAGTGAAGCGTCTGCTCTGGTACTCCTTCAGAAGTCCATCCCTTTGACACCTGCCTCTGGCAACAAGAGTGGTTGACCCTCTGGCAACTTCTTCTCCTATGCTTAGCTCTGCATTTATCACAGTAGTTCCTGACAAATTAGTGAAAAAGTTAAAAGCTTTGGGTCTATGTCCTATGTCCATTGCTGCGCTCATGGATTATGGATTTTCTAACAAGCAGGCCACAAATGGTGAGAATAGGAGATCAGATGTCTAATGCCCTGTACACATGGGCGGACTTTTCGGCAACAAAGGTCCGACAGTCTTTCTGACGGACTTTCAACGGACTTTTGACGGACTTCCGACGGACTTTCGAATGTACGGACTTGCCTACACACGATCACACCAAAGTCCGACGGATTCGTACGTGATGACGTACGACCGGACTAAAATAAGGAAGTTCATAGCCAGTAGCCAATAACTGCCCTAGCGTCGGTTTTCATCCGTCGGACTAGCATACAGACGAGCGAATTTCTAGATAAGAACTGGGTCCGGATGAGTTCCGACGTAAAGATTTGAAACATGTTCCAAATCTGAAGTCCATCAGATTTTCGACAGTTCTGATGAAGCCCACACACAGTCGGATTGTTCGCCGGATTCAGTCCGTCGGAAAAGTCCGGTCAATAAGTCCGCTCGTGTGTACAGGGCATAACACTATTATTTTGAATACAGGGGTACCACAGGGATGTGTGTTAAGTCTGGCCTTGTTTACATTGTTTACGCATGACTGTACTCCCATACACTATAGTGAAGTTTGCTGATGACACCACTTTAGTGGGACTCATACAAGATGATGAGACAGCTTATAGGCAGGAAATGAAACATTTGGTTGAGTGGTGTCGAGAAAATGATTTAATACTCAATACGGCAAAAACTAAAGAAATAATAGTGGATTATAGGAGATCAAGAAAGATCAATCATTGCCCGGTTTATATAGGTGGTGAGGAGGTGGAAAGGGTGGACACTATTAAATTTTTGGGAGTGCCTATTACAAAGGAGTTGTCATGGGCTCAAAATACTTTTTTTCTAGTGAAAAAAGTGCAGCAGAGACTGTTTTTCCTTCGGAGACTGAAGCAGGCTGGATTGCGCTTAAGGCTTCTGGTCAATTTCTATCATTGTACCATTGAGAGTATTCTTCTCCACTGCACTGTAGTGTGGTATGCCAGCTGCAGGGCGGAGGATAAGAAGTGCCCGTCTCGTGTCATGAAAACAGCACAGCGGATCGTAGGAACAGAGCTACCGAATTTGGACACAGCATATGCCAGCTGATTAAAAAAGCGGGCAAAAGCTATTAGTATTGATCCAACCCACCCAGGTTACAGTGTGTTTGTCCCATTGCCATCTGGGAAAAGATATAAGACACTTAAAACGCACACTAATCGCTTAAAGCATAGTTTTTTACCCTAAGGCTGTATTGTCCATAACCCCATCAGGTACAGTGTTTTAGGAATTTTATGTGGAATTCTAAAAAAAAAAAATATATATTTTTTTTATTTTTAAATAACATTTTATATTTTGATATATTTAAATAGATATGTGGACATGTGCTAGGAATATGTATTTGTGGTTTTGTTGAGAAATGTTTTGTTGCTGCTGTAAAGAGAGTATCCGGAAAAATGTTGTTGTATGTATGTGTACAATGACAATAAAGTATATCATATCATATCTATGCTTCCTGGCAACGATCAGGCTCCCCTCAGGCTGAGCCCCTTCACACGTGGCTAGGCCTCAGGCTTCAGGCGTATACCTCTGCTGCTTCTGCACACACACCCACCCAGGCCGTAGCCCGGGTGGAAAGAACCCCGATCCCCTGACTCCTTCCAAATAAATAGACTATCCCAGCATGCTCAGCGGCCAAAGAAAACTCCTGCTGATTGGCTGAGACAACATATCTACTCATAACCTGAATTCACTGCAATCTATCATCCTAATGTCAAATGCAACAGTGCCACCTATTGGCAGAAGAGAGGTATCACAATTAAACTCAAGCTTAGGAGAAAACCATTTGATCATGGCTACAAATTAGCCAGGCTAATTACCACCTAGAGCACAACTAAATTTACAAGCAGCCCTGTTTAGGACAAGGGTGCTACAAAAGGATGGATATGCTTACCTTTTCTGGATAAAATGCTGCTGCTGGCATTTGATCAAATAACCTCTGCTAAAGGGAAGCATAAGCCATCCTTACCTTTAATCCTTCATTGAAGCCACGATTGTAGGACCAAATTCCTAAGCTTTTGTTCATGTGACCAGCACTGGACGGCGCCTGGAGCACAACTTTTACCTGGAAAGAAATATCAGCTCTTCTGTAATTGCTTCTTTATCCATCCTAGTAAAACAGTTAAAACAACCCTGTGCTTTGCCTAGGCTCCAATGCCAGCATTAGCTTCCCTTTGTTCAACATCAGAAGTGATAGAAATACTCATTACTTCCAAGTCTGGAGCAGTGTGGAAGCGCTAATGTTTGGTGATTAGCCCAGGGCTGTCACAGTCATGTGTAATCAGTCATGTGTATCTTTAACTCCAAAGTGGAACTGGATGTCGGGCAGCAAAAGTAAAGGGAAGTACAGTATACAGGGGCTGATTTATACTAAAACTGAAGTGTGCGAAATCTGGTGCAGCTCTGCATAGAAACCAATTAGCGTCCAGGTTTTATTGTCAAAGCTTAATTGAACAAGCTGAAGTTAGAAGCTGATTGGCTACCATGTACAGCTGCACCAGATTCTGAGTGCTACAGCTTTAGTAACTCAACCCCTTTATGTTGTTAGGGATGTGGAAAATAATATTAACACATTGCTTTGCCCTACATGGGCAAAGCCCATGTTCCCTTTTATTAAGCTATATATTTCATTTATGTTATTTATTATAGCTCTTTGAAAGACCCATAAACTTTCAATCAAACATGAATCTGAAAATCGTGCACTGAAAATCGTGCACTGAAAATCGTACACTGATTATAACTAATTAATATTATAACAGTATGCATATTGTAACTAAACACCACTCCTTCACCCTCCCTTTGAATTTTACAGTACAATGGATTGTGCTTGCAAGGCAGTATGGGTCTTCCTGGGCGAGATGGTACTCCAGGAGTTAACGGAATTCCCGGAACACCTGGCATTCCGGGACGTGATGGTGCGAGAGGAGAGAAAGGAGAATGTATGAGAGAGAGCCTGGTGGAGCCCTGGACACCTAACTACAAGCAGTGCGCCTGGAGTGCCCTAAACTACGGCATAGACCTAGGCAAAATCACGGTGAGTGTGCTTTAAGCAGTTGGTTTTATGACCTCATTACCTTTACTCAATAAGGCAGCCGTTCTCAACTAGGGTTCCTCCAGTGGGTGCCAGGGATCCGTTAAGCACCTCTAGTCCGGGCCTTTTCTGGAGCTTTTTGGTTACATGTAAAAATCAGTATTTTTGGCTAGAAAATTACTTAGAACCCTCAAACATTATATATGTTTTAAAGCAGAGGCCCAAGAGAAGAAATTGGTGGGTTTTGCAATTATTTTTTTTCACACGGTATTTGCGCAGCAGTTTTTCAAACGCAATTTTTTGGGAAAAAATACATGTTTTTGAATTTTAATGCAAAAAAAAAAAATACATAACCCAATTTTTGCTAAAATATAAAAGATGATGTTATGCCGAGTAAATAGATATCAAACATGTCATGCTTTAAAATAAATCCCGAGATCCCTTCTCTGCACTTAAACGCATTCAAAACACCAAGATCGGTGTTTTTGAATGCTTTTGAGTTTTAAAAAATGGAGCCGATTGTTTCGGAGTAAACCTGAAGTGATGTCATGTCATCGCTTCCAGGTTACTGTTATCAACAGTGGATCAAAGACGATCATGGCTTTACTTGGCAGTCCGGCCAGCCGGCAAATGCCCCGGCTGGTTGCTTGGGTCTTCCACTGGGAGGGGAGAGCCCGAGCAAGCCGCGGAGGGGGCGATGTCCCCACCTGCTGCTTGTAATGGCAATCGAGCGGCAAGTCAGCCGTTCTGATAGCTATTACAAGAGAGCTGATCACTGGCTCTAAAAAAAAAAAAAAAAATAATGGGATGACGTTACCAGACATCATCCTGGTATAACCACTGAAAGTCTAGCAATGTATGAGAAGTTGTTAAACAAGGAGCATATTCTGCCTCTCAGATAAATTACCACTGACATCAATGATCTTTTTAACGATCTGTAAAAAAAGAACATTCTTCCCACTGGCCACCACACTAATGTACTATGAGCTGTAGATATAGTAAATATTGTCAGGGGTTACCTGAGACCTAAAAGTTATTTCAAGGGTTCCTCCATGTTAAAAAAAGTAGCAGTAAGGCATTGTAATTCATAATTTTGTATAAAAATACAATTACAAAATATGTGAATAGCATGAAAACATAAAAAATGTGAAAAGTAAAGCAAATAAAGTTTAGGAACCAAAGGGGGCACCAATTAGTTAAATCAGTGCAAAGTGAACAGTAAAGAGATGGAATATAGAACAAGTTATAAAAGTTACTCAAAGCGAACTCCACTTAGACATTTTTCAAACCTCAGTGGCCCAGCAGAATACAAAAGGCAGTTTTTGCTGCAATCCTTGCCTCCTTTTTGGAGCTGTCCCTGTAGACCCACTTCTATGCAAACTGCAACCTGCATATGTATGAATCAGGCCTTACAGAGGCAGGTACACAATAACAAGTCTGTCTGGACACAAGAGCAATAGGGATGAGCTTCGTGTTCGAGTCGAACCCATGTTCGACTCGAACATCGGCTGTTCGATCGTTCGCCGAATTGCGAACGTTATGGGCCGTTCGCGCTAAATTCGTGTGGCGCGTCACGGCCCATAATTCACTGCGGCATCGCAGTGCATTGCTGGCTGATGATTGGCCAAGCATGCACTATGACCCGCATGCTTGGCCAATCACAGCGCCGTCAGTAGAGAGAGCTGTAATTGGCCAAAGCCAGGGTGGCTTTGGCCAATTATGGCTCAGGGGATTTAGTACACACCCCACACTATATAAGGCCGCCTGCACGGCGGCCCTGTGTAGTGTGTGTTCCGGTGTGCTGAGAGATAGAGAGAGAGAGAGACAGTGTCATTTGATTTGAGTTAGATAGATTAGGCAGAACAGTCAGTCAGTTAGCTGCACTTACAGTGTATTGTGTATATATATGCATCCCAGGTGTTGCATATATATATATATACACTGTATTCAGTTTAGCTAGATCCGTTCCTGTTATCTTCTATCTAGACTATTTACATTTAATGCAGTGCGTCCTGCTCACAGTGTTCAGCTAGATCCGTTCCTGCTATTTACATTTAGTGCAGTGCGTCCTGCTCACAGTGTTCAGCTAGATCCGTTCCTGTTATCTTCTAGACTATTTACATTTAGTGCAGTGCGTCCTGCTCACAGTGTTCAGCTAGATCCGTTCCTGCTATTTACATTTAGTGCAGTGCGTCCTGCTCACAGTGTTCAGCTAGATCCGTTCCTGTTATTTACATTTAGTGCAGTGCGTCCTGCTCACAGTGTTCAGCTAGATCCGTTCCTGCTATTTACATTTAGTGCAGTGCGTCCTGCTCACAGTGTTCAGCTAGATCCGTTCCTGCTATTTACATTTAGTGCAGTGCGTCCTGCTCACAGTGTTCAGCTAGATCCGTTCCTGCTATTTACATTTAGTGCAGTGCGTCCTGCTCACAGTGTTCAGCTAGATCCGTTCCTGTTATCTTCTAGACTATTTACATTTAGTGCAGTGCGTCCTGCTCACAGTGTTCAGCTTGATCCGTTCCTGCTATTTACATTTAGTGCAGTGCGTCCTGCTCACAGTGTTCAGCTAGAGCCGTTCCTGCTATTTACATTTAGTGCAGTGCGTCCTGCTCACAGTGTTCAGCTAGATCCGTTCCTGTTATCTTCTAGACTATTTACATTTAGTGCAGTGCGTCCTGCTCACAGTGTTCAGCTAGATCCGTTCCTGCTATTTACATTTAGTGCAGTGCGTCCTGCTCACAGTGTTCAGCTAGATCCGTTCCTATTATCTTCTAGACTATTTACATTTAGTGCAGTGCGTCCTGCTCACAGTGTTCAGCTAGATCCGTTCCTGTTATCTTCTAGACTATTTACATTTAGTGCAGTGCGTCCTGCTCACAGTGTTCAGCTAGATCCGTTCCTGTTAAATTCCTACTGACAGGCAGGCTTGTCTGGTTACAGTATATAAAGCTACCTGAAGAAAATTACAGGTGTTCTATTTGATCCTATTAGTACCACGGTCAGGCAGCTAGACTATTTACATTTAGTACAGTGCGTCCTGCTCACAGTGTTCAGCTAGATCCGTTCCTGTTATCTTCCTACTGACAGGCAGGCTTGTCTGGTTACAGTATATAAAGCTACCTGAAGAAAATTACAGGTGTTCTATTTGATCCTATTAGTACCACGGTCAGGCAGCTAGACTATTTACATTTAGTACAGTGCGTCCTGCTCACAGTGTTCAGCTAGATCCGTTCCTGTTATCTTCCTACTGACAGGCAGGCTTGTCTGGTTACAGTATATAAAGCTACCTGAAGAAAATTACAGGTGTTCTATCCCAGCTTAGTGCAGCTACAGGCCATTAGTATGTCTGGAAGGCCAAGAAGGAGAGGCAGACAGTCACAAGCCAATAAGAGAGGGCAAGCAGGCTCTGTGTCTAGTGCTGGTCGTGGAGACGGTGCATCCTCATCAGCACGTGGCCATGGGACACGCTTGGCCTTTTTTTCGGCAGCTGGCCGTGTTGAGCCGCAACATGCGGAAGACTTGGTCGAGTGGATGACCAAGCCGTCCTCATCCTCCTCATCCTCTCTCACCCATGCCCAGGGTGCTTTGTCTGGCAAAGCAGCGGCCTCTTCCCTCAGCTCAATGTCATCAGTGACTCCTTCCCTAGCTCCACCATGTCCTCATGAGGATTCCCTCGAACTGTTTGACCACAGTGTTGGGTACATGCTCCAGGAGGATTCCCAGCGTTTGGAAGGCTCTGATGACGATACTGAGCTCGATGAAGGCAGTAACATGAGCACGGACAGAGGGGGTGCCCAAGAAGGACAGCAATCTGGCAGTCATGCTCCCCCTGCTGCAGCATACTGCCAGGTTTGCTCCAGTGATGAGGAGGGAGGGGATGATGAGGTCACTGACTCAACGTGGGTGCCTGATAGGAGAGAGGAGGAGGAGGAGGAGGAGGAGGAGGAGGCGGCGGCACATCACCAACGAGGCAGGATGCCCTCCAGGGGCCAGCCTAAGGGCAGCACATTGACTGCATCACACCCCAAAGCTCCACATGTGCAGGGCGCTGCAGTCTCTGCGCGTTATTCAAAAAGTTCTTTGGTGTGGGCCTTTTTTGAGACGAGTGCATCAGATCGCACCGCTGCTATTTGCAACATATGTCTCAAGCGTATCTCGCGTGGCCAAAACATCTCCCGCTTGGGTACCACATGCTTGACCAGACATATGTTGACCTGCCATGCAGTTCGTTGGCAAGCGTATCTAAAAGACCCACACCAAAGAACAAAGAGGATCTCTCCTTGCTCCTCATCAGCTGAGATTTCCAACCCCACTAGACCTTCAGTCCTCTCTGAGACCTGCAGTGAGAGGAATGAAGGTGTAGAATTAGGTGTGTCACAGCCAAGTACTTGTGGGCAATCTGCTTTTGGTACACCGACGTCAGATTGTACCAGGCAAATTTCCCTGCCCCAGCTGCTGCACCGCCGAAAGAAGTTTGCTCCCAGCCATCCACATGCCCAGCGGTTGAATGCTAGCTTGGCAAAATTGCTAGCACTTCAACTGCTGCCTTTTCAGTTGGTAGACTCTGCCCCCTTCCGTGAGTTTGTGGAATGTGCGGTTCCTCAGTGGCAGGTACCCAAACGCCACTTTTTCTCACGGAAGGCGATTCCGGCTCTCTACCGGCATGTGGAAGGCAATGTCCATGCCTCGCTGGACAGGGCGGTCAGCGGTAAGGTGCATATTACCGCTGACTCATGGTCCAGCAGGCATGGACAGGGACGTTACCTAAGTTTCACGGCGCATTGGGTGACTCTGCTGGCAGCTGGGAAGGATGCAGGACAAGGTGCAGTAGTGTTGGAGGTTGTTCCGCCACCACGCCTCCAAAATGCTGATTGTGACACACCTCTCTCCTCCACCCCCTCCTCTTCTTCTTCCTCCATGGCCTCTTCCTCGGAACCAGCGGTGCTCCATAGGCGTTCAAGGGGCTACGCAAGTACGCAGGCCAAAAGATGCCATGCGGTGCTTGAGCTGGTGTGCTTGGGGGACAGGAGCCACACTGGGGCAGAGGTTCTGTCAGCTCTGCAGGGGCAGGTTCAGAGGTGGTTGACGCCACGCCAACTTAAGGCAGGAATGGTGGTTTACGACAATGGCACCAACCTGCCCTCCGACAGGGACAAATGACCCATGTGCCCTGTTTGGCTCACGTCCTTAACTTGGTGGTGCAGCGGTTCTTGGGCAGGTACCCGGGCTTACAGGATGTCCTGAGGCAGGCCAGGAAAGTCTGTGTGCATTTCCGCCGGTCATATAATGCCAGTGCTCGGCTGACGGACCTCCAAAAGGAGTTTAACCTGCCCAAGAACCGCCTAATCTGTGACATGCCCACCAGGTGGAACTCAACGTTGGCCATGCTGCAGCGGCTGCACACGCAGCAGAGGGCCATCAATGAGTACCTGTGCGACTATGGCACCAGGACAGGGTCAGGGGAGCTTGGTTTTTTTTCCCCACGCCAGTGGGCCATGATCAGGGATGCATGCACTGTCCTGTCACCATTTGAGGAGGCCACGAGGATGGTGAGCAGTGACAGTGCATGCATCAGTGACACTGTCCCCCTTGTCCACCTGTTGGAGCACACGCTGCGTGGAATAATGGACAGGGCACTTGAGGCAGAACAGAGGCAGGAAGAGGAGGACTTCCTTAGCTCTCAAGGCCCCCTTTATCCAGACAGTGTTCCTGCGTGCCCGCCGATCACACAGGAAGAGGACGAGGAGGAAGAGGAGGAGGAGGAAGATTGTGTCAGTATGGAGGTGGAGCCTGGCACTCAGCATCAGCAGCAGTCTTTAAGGGATCAGTCCCAAGAAACACATGGACTTGTACGTGGCTGGGAGGAGGTGGCTGCGGACCATGTCGTTCTTAGTGACCCAGAGGACTCCGGACCGAATGCCTCAGCAAACCTACGCTGCATGGCCTCCCTGATCCTGCAAAGCCTGCGTAAGGATCCTCGTATTCGTGGTATCAAGGAGAAGGACCAATACTGGCTGGCAACCCTCCTTGATCCACGTTACAAGGGTAAGGTTGCGGACCTTATCTTGCCATCGCAGAGGGAGCAGAGGATGAAACATCTTCGGGAGGCCTTGCAGAAAGGTCTGTGCAACGCGTTCCCAGAGACTGGGAGGTTACAAACTCCTGTTTCTGGACAACGTGTTGCTGAGGCTTCGGTCAGTCAAAGAAGGAGCGGTGGAGAAGGTGGCCGTCTGACCGATGCGTTCAGACAATTTTTTGGTCCGCAGCCCCAAGGTATGATCGGTTCCAGCAACCATCGCCAGCGTCTGTTTTACATGGTGCAGGAATACCTAGGGGCAAGATCAGACTTGGACACCTTTCCCACCGAAAATCCTCTGGGTTACTGGGTCTTGAGGATGGATCACTGGCCAGAGCTTGCACAGTATGCAATTGAGCTACTGGCCTGTCCTGCATCCAGCGTTCTTTCGGAACGCACATTCAGTGCTGCTGGAGGCGTGGTAACCGATCACAGGGTGCGTCTGTCCACCGACTCGGTCGATCGGCTGACCTTCATAAAAATGAATGAGTCTTGGATCACCACCAGCTACCAAGCACCTGATGCTGATGTAACCGAATAATTTTTTTTGAAATCTCAGATCCCTTCAAAGACTGCCTATGCTGATGCTGAGTGACTATCCCTGAGTAATTATCCTCTTCCTCCTCAATCATCACGCTGATAGCTTGTAAGAACATTTTTGGTTCTGGGCGCCACAACCAGTGCCTAAGGCACAATTTTTCAGCCCCTGTTTAACAGGGGCGTGTAATTACAATTTTTGATGTAATACTTTGCAGCAGGGCTCGTTCCTGCATTCCAACTAGAGTGTCTGTGAGGGGTTGCAGTGTTGTGGCACCAGCACCAGTGCCTAAGGCCCAATTTTTCTGCCCCTGTCTAACAGGGGCGTGTAATTACAATTTTTGATGCAATACTTTGCAGCAGGGCTCGTTCCTGCGTTCCAACTAGAGTGTCTGTGAGGGGTTGCAGTGTTGTGGCACCAGCACCAGTGCCTAAGGCCCAATTTTTCTGCCCCTGTCTAACAGGGGCGTGTAATTACAATTTTTGATGCAATACTTTGCAGCAGGGCTCGTTCCTGCGTTCCAACTAGAGTGTCTGTGAGGGGTTGCAGTGTTGTGGCACCAGCACCAGTGCCTAAGGCCCAATTTTTCTGCCCCTGTCTAACAGGGGCGTGTAATTACAATTTTTGAAGCAATACTTTGCAGCAGGGCTCGTTCCTGCGTTCCAACTAGAGTGTCTGTGAGGGGTTGCAGTGTTGTGGCACCAGCACCAGTGCCTAAGGCCTAATTTTTCAGCTCCTGTTCAACAGGGGCATGTAATTACAATTCTTGATCTAATATTTCACAGCAGGGCCCTGTGAGGGCTTACAGTGTTGTGGCCACAGCAACACCTAAGGCCCAAATTTCTGCTGAGTATATAGGGCAGGACCCTACTTTCAAACATCTAACTTACAAACGACTCCTACTTGCAAACGGAAGGAGACAACAGGAAGTGAGATGAAATCTACCCCTAGGAAGGGAAATTCTCTCCTGTAAGAGTTAATATGGGAAAACAATTTCTCCTTTCCACTGATGCTTTCCAATCCTTGTTCCACAAAAAAACCCAAATTTTCAAAAAACATTTTTCATTGGGACAAAAAAGTGAGGTGAAATCTTCTGAAGAGGAGGAAAGACAGCAAAACAAATGTCACAGGGGTGATAACCCTTCCCTATGTTTTCCAAAAAGCTTAGAAAAGATTTTTTGGCTGGAGCTAAACACGTTAAAAATGTTCAAAATTACAAACAGATTCTACTTAACAACAAACCTACAGTCCCTGTCTTGTTTGCACCGCCTGTATACTGCTGTTCATAGTATATAGGGCCTGGTGGCCCCACACCTTTCCTTATTTTAATTTGGGTGCGGGGTTCCCCTTAATATCCATACAAGACCCAAAGGGCCTGGTAATGGACTGGGGGGTACCCATGCCGTTTGTCTCACTGATTTTCATCCATATTGCCATGACCCGACATGACATTAAACCCGCAAGCAGTTTTAAATGAGATTTTTTCCTTTAAAAATGACATTTGGTGCAGGGACTGTTCTAAACATGGGAAACACGCGTCACTTTACAGGCATACTATAGACACCCCCCAGGTACGATATTTAAAGGAATATTTCACTTTTTTTTTTTTTACTTTAAGCATCATTAAAATCACTGCTCCCGAAAAAACGGCCGTTTTTAAAAATTTTTTTTGCATTGATACATGTCCCCTGGGGTAGGACCCGGGTCCCCAAACCCTTTTTAGGACAATACCATGCAAATTAGCCTTTAAAATGAGCACTTTTGATTTCGAACGTTCGAGTCCCATAGACGTCAATGGGGTTCTAACGTTCGTGCGAACTTTCGGTCCGTTCGCGGGTTCTGGTGCGAACCGAACCGGGGGGTGTTCGGCTCATCCCTAAAGAGCAATACACAGAGATTCATCACACATGAATAAAAATCTGTAAGTGTTTAGAGCTGATCTCACCGCAACAGAAAAGGCTTCAGAGTAGAAGAGCATCCTGTCCAACAAGGAGTTGACCTCCTTTTGAATATGCTTATCAAATTGGCTGTTTTACTGGCTCACTGACTAAAGCTTTGATACACACTATTAGATTTTCTGCAGATTTTTGTCTTAAGATTTACCAAAACCATGTAGTGCAAAAGCCTGTCTGATTGCATACAAATTGAAACTCTTAAGGTTTGACCTCATATTAAATGGTTTGGTTGGTAAATCTCAATACAAAAATCTGCAGAAAATCTAATAGTGTTTATGGGGCTAAATACTTTTGGAGTCACTGGCCTAGAACAAATATGTAGATCAGAAAAGTCAGAAACCTGATCTACACAATTGTTCAGAAGGAAAGGCAGAGTTGGCCACCCAAGCAAGTCAGCAAAAGCAGCCATGTTTCTGGTTTTGACAGGTCTGGATGTCTGCCAGATAGAAAATGATGATCCCCTGAATGGACCACATAATGTAATGACTATTGCCATAGTTTGTTAAAAAATAGAGATTAACAGTTGATTAACAATGATACATGGATTAGAGACCGGCTTCTTCAGGGGTGAAACTCTTCAGGAGACCCAGAAAAGAGGATGACTAGGTTCTACATAGAACTCCATACCTTATAGCAGTGATGGTGAACCTTGGCACTCCAGATATTTTGAAACTACATTTCCTATGATGCTGAACTACATTGCAGAGTGCAAGAGCATCATGGGAAATGTAAGTCAAAAACATCCGGAGTGCCAAGGTTCACCATCACTGCCTTATAGTATGGTTGACTTGGTAGGTCATGTTTGTCCATGGTTAACCCTCAGGGCTCTGAGGGTTAGGTTAGGTCGAACGTTGGGTTCCTCAGTTGTGTTATTACGTACATGTCAGTCTTTATTGTCCTGGTTTACATATTTTCATTATGTACTATATTGGCCGGCAGAATATCTTTGTATACGAATTATGCTGTATTATGTACTGATCTACTCTTTTTTTTTTTTCTTTTGCTATTGTACACTGGATGATATGTATTTTGCATTATGAAAAATAATCTTTTTTTTCTGATTAAAAAAAAAAACACAATACAATGATACATGAGATGAGGGGTTTTATTTGCTCTGTTCTTTTTCTCAGGAATGTACATTCACGAAGATGCGCTCACAAAGTGCCCTGAGAGTTGTGTTCAGCGGTTCTCTGCGTCTGAAGTGTAAGACCGCCTGCTGCCAGCGCTGGTACTTCACCTTCAATGGAGCCGAGTGTTCTGGACCCCTCCCCATCGAGGCCATTATATATCTGGACCAAGGCAGTGTGGAGTTCAACTCTACCATAAACATCCACCGCACTTCTACAGGTAGAATAAGAGCATGAAAAATTGTCCAAACTTTTTTTAATCTGGGCACACATAAATTCATTTCACAAAAGTGAAAATTAAAGTGGCAGGCAAGTCAAAAGCTAACTAGACTTACATCTACTCCCACCCCTACTCTAATGCCCCGTACACACGGTCGGACATTGATCGGACATTCCGACAACAAAATCCTAGGATTTTTTCAGACGGATGTTGGCTCAAACTTGTCTTGCATACACACTGTCGCACAAAGTTGTCGGAAAATCCGATCGTTCTAAACGCGGTGACGTAAAACACGTACGTCGGGACTATAAACGGGGCAGTGGCCAATAGCTTTCATCTCTTTATTTATTCTGAGCATGCGTGGCACTTTGTCCGTCGGATTTGTGTACACACGATCGGAATTTCCGACAACGGATTTTGTTGTCGGAAAATTTTATCTCCTTTGTGTGTCGGAAAATCCGATGGAAAATGTCCGATGGCGCCCACACACGGTCGGAATTTCCGACAACACGCTCCGATCGGACATTGTCCATCGGAAAATCCGACCGTGTGTACGGGGCATAAGCCTATTCTATGTACACTGTAAAAGGAAAGCTGCCTATACTTACCTACTCTGAAGTTTCTCCGCTACAATCACATGATCGTGTCCCAGTGCCAGCTTCAGTATAGAGGAGAGTTCACCAACAATGTAAACCTATGGGTTACGTCCTGGGGCGACTGACCATTCGGAAACTCGGGCACTGCCCGAGGGCCCCATGCCACTAAGGGGCCCCATCAGGGTTGCCAGCCTCAATAAAACCAGGGACACTATGTAAAAATGTGTGTGTATGTGTATTCTGTGTGTGTATACTGTGTGTGTATATTGTGTGCCTGTGTATGTATACTGTATGTGTGTGTATACTGTATGTGTGTGTGTGTATACTGTGTGGCCCCATAATCTATTGCTTGGGGGCCCCATAATCTTCTATTGCCCGGGGGCCCCATAATCTTCTCCTATTGCCCGGGGGCCCCATGAGTTGTCAGTCTGCCCCTGGTTACGTCACCACCGTTGATGTCAATCCCTCCTCTTCACTCAAGCCGGTGCAGGATAGATCATGTGGCTGGACTGGAGCAACTTCAGAATAGGTCAACCAGTTGGTTCTGCCCCATTTTGATGTATTTTTTTATTTGTTGTGTTGAACTGAATCAGCTTATTGTTCTGCAGTATGCTGATATCTAGTGGTGGTTTTGGGCCACTACAACTTGTTTACTATGCGATTTTGGTTTTCCCTCGGTCCTCAACTCCTGTTTAGTGCTAGTTAGTTCAGTCCTAGCTAGACCCTCCTATTTTCCTCAATTATCCCTCAGTCAGTGCAGACTCTGCAGACAGGGCTTAGGAAAGTCATTGTCTTCCTACACTTCAAAAGGTTCAAAAAAACATTTGCTGTAATGCAGATATTAGTAAAATTGCATTGGATTCAACATCTGTATCTTATTGAAGAGTTAAGCTGCCTGTGGATGGTGCCAAGCAGTGTTAATTTCGTCGACTAAAACGATTAAAACATTTTAGTTGACTAAATGAATATTATTTTAGTCAACTAAAATATGACTAAAACAACTGAAATGACTAAAATACGACTAAAAATAAAATGGCATTTTAGTCAAATAAGACTAAAATGGGACTAAAACTAAAATGCCACTGTAGTCAAAAGACTAAAACTAAATTGAAATTTGATTTAAAAATTAACACTGGTCTGTAGTGCATGTTCATACCTCAATACCATAAATAATAACATATGAGATTTTTCACTCCAGCAGTATATAATGAGTTTGCAAATTGTAGAGAAATGTTAACTAATGCATTACAATTGAATTACACCCATTAGATTTTAGACGACTAAAATATACTGGAGATTTTTTTTTAGTCGACTAAATACGACTAAAACAATTGCAGAAGACTAAAATGGGACTAAAACTAAAATGCCATTTTAGTCCTAAAACTAAATCGAAATTTGCTGCCAAAATTAACACTGGTGCCAAGTCAGTAGGTGACCATACCGCCTGGACAGACTCGGCCTAAGGAAGTATGTTGATGCATAAAACAGCATTTGAAACAGAACACAGGGTCTGGACCTAGTAGAATGTACAATGACTGACACTGATGTCTTAACGAATACCTTTTTTATTTATTTTTTGCTTGCAGTGGAAGGTCTGTGTGAAGGGATCAGCGCAGGGCTGGTGGATGTCGCGATCTGGGTGGGGACGTGCGCAGATTACCCCAGAGGAGACGCCTCCACTGGATGGAATTCTGTATCTCGGATCATTATCGAGGAACTGCCCAAATGAAGCTCATCACTCATAACAGGGTAGAAAATAGGAGCACAGTATCTTTGTGTAGGTGCAGCCAGCCATATCGTTGTAGAAAGAAAAGCCATTGTGATAATAGCAAGAAACTGCCTGTACTGTGTCAATAAATCAATGTGGTGCTGTATAGTCTTTCATGTTTTATCCTGAGCTGACTTTTTTTTTTTTTTAATTGCAGGACAATTATAAATAATCAGCTCTTATTTACCAGGAGAAAAAAAAACTCCCTGTGACATAGCTGTAGCCAAATGATTTTGTATTCCAGTTTTGATATTGTTTAAGTTTGTTTTTAATAAAAAAAAAAAAAAAATCCCACTGGAGAGTGCATTGTGTAATGTGTACATGGAACCTAAAAAACTGAATTCCAGGTATTGCAATTTGTACATAGTTAAGTTTGTCCAGCTTGGACCTGTGGGATCCAAATGGAAGCTGAAAATCTCTGTAGTAGGCACCACTACCACTGTGATCTCTACTTGCTTCTGAGAACTGTGCTGAGCAGCTGCCCTGGTGCTTTTTGTGAACACAGGAGGTCACTTGCTCGGATTGTGCACCAGGGAACACTTTGCATTTTCTCAATAAATTAAAAGGGCTCTATACATGGACAAACAAGGGAGACAAGCTGGTGATCTCACAATCTCCACCTCCTCCAATCAGAGAATGCTTTTCATTCATTATATAAATACAAAAGTGTTCTGTGTTCACAATGCAGCAGGGCAGCCGCTCGGAACCCAGAAGCTCTTGAAGATCGTTGTAGTAGTGGTCCAAGCTGGTTGCAATGTTAATTGTGTAAAAATTGCCATGAATGAACTTCAGCATTAAAAAGAAACCTGAGAAAAACCAGGGGCAATTCAAACTGAGCATATTAAAATGTCACCTATTGTGACAATTGCATATCAAACAGATCAGTAGAACCATGGATATACAGTATTGTAGGTGGCTGGATTTATGTGCAAATGTTGACTTCTCCAGTAAAAGTGGTGCTTGGCTGTGCCTTTCCGAACTTTTGAGTGTCCCCATTGGTCGACAAGGCTACCCATCATATTATAAATCTCCTAGGGTAGATCCCACTCTCCGTTTACCAAGAAAAAAAGGATTTGGCTTTTATCTTCAGCTGCTGATAGCTCTGCTTTGCATCTGCTGATCAATTTGACATGTAAAAAGACAACATGCGCTTATGCATTTGGAATTTCAAAGCCCAGCTATCAGAAAAGAACAGGGGTCGCCAACATTTTTCAGTTTGGGGGCCACATGGTATTTTTAAACAAATATTCTTGGGCCATCCCCCTTACATCAGGATTCCCATCCTATCACTTTCTAACATTAGGGTCCCCATCAGTGTCACTATCAGAGTCCCCCTTTATAGATCCAGGTGCAGGTTGTGGAGAGAGCTGAAGAGTAGACTATAGGCAGCCTCTGCTGACTTTAATTCTCAATCTGTGAGGATAGGGCCAAGCTGCGGGCCAGAAAAAAAAAAAAAATCTTCTAGCAAGCCAGATGTGGTTGGCGAGCCCTAGTTTGGAGACACCTGGTATAGAAGAATCCAGTTGGTGAATAAAGGTAGCACAACGCACCATGCTATATTAAATGATGCTGGCACTCGCTCTACTTAAATTATTGCTGAGGGTGGATTGGAGGCTTCCCAGCCAATCATTTTGTTTGAGGAATGAGGAATAATGCCTTGAATTCAGTGGGAGGAACAGCACCCCAAAAGCCAGATGAAAACAAGCAAGGGGCACACTTTGTAGAACACTAGAAATGTTTGGCAGCTCAATCTTGTATGATCTGGCTGCTGGATCACAATAACTATGAGCACCTTCAGATTTCTTGCTCCTGATGTGCACAAACGGAAATGATCAGGTGCTTGCCTTATCCAGACAGCGCCTACATTACATAGCTATAGTTGATCTACATTGCACTGCTACAATAACTTATTTTACGTGCAAACACATTGTGGCCCTTACACCCCCCCCCCCCAGGAACTTATTCCAGTGCATGCAGTAAAACGTCATATAGAATAATGCAGTGCTAGGCAAGCCTGCCCTCTTGTGTTCCCTAAAAGAATGACAGTCTACAAAGAATAAAAGCAGGCTTGTCACTCTTAAATGAAACAGTGGGCTGAATTCAGTGGAAATCTTCAAGGAGCCGCATCACGTCTGAGGGCCCTTTTTACTTAATTTCAAAAGAAACGTTATAACACTGCAGTACCTAAAATAAAGTAACAATCATAACAAATACTGAGCTGCCCAACTATGTAAGGGTAAGGGTCGGTTCACACATGGGCAACACGACTTTAGCGCGACTTTGTACCGCGACTTCAACGCGGCTTCAGCGCGACTTTAGCGCGACTTCAGCGCGACTTCGGCAAATTACGAGGCGACTTGAAGTCGCCTCCATGACAGGCGACTTCGCCTGTGGCCAATCACCTCTCTGGGAGGGAGGGGGGAGGGAGGGGTTTTCTCTGCAAAGTCGCTTGAGAGATCCGACTTGCAGGCGACTTACATTGAGTTGAATGGGTACAAGTCGCCTACAAGTCGGATAGAAGTAGTACAGGAACCTTTTTTGAAGTCGGAGCGACTTCAGTAGTGTCAGTTAAGACGGTTCAATTCACTACAATTGTAATCTAAATGCAAAGCGACTTGGGGCGACTTGGGGCGACTTGAGGGCGTACAAGTCGGATCCCAAGTCGCCCCAGTGTGAACCGAGCCTAAGGGAGCAAGAGGGACACTTAATCAGCTGTAAGCTCCCACTGGATCTATTGTATCCGATAATTAGCGCCCTCTCGGGCTACTGCAGCAGAGGGAAAGATCATCAAAATTGCACTCGGGATTAGAGGACAGCAAACTATAGAAAACAATTTGACATACTAACTTCTTATCTTGGAAGTCTTAGGCTCCATGCACACTGAAGCTCAAAAAAGCTTTTTCTGGATGCCAGATTGCTGGCAGAAAACTCTGGTTGAAAAACGTGCTTTTAACAGCGTTTTGTACTAGCGTTTATGAGCGTTTTTTAGCGTTAGCGTTTATGGGTTTTTTTAATAAAAATACACAGAGGACACTCCAAAAATCACAAAATGCATTCCAAACTCCCACAATGCGTTTATCGGCGTTTGGCGTTTTTTTTTGGCGGTGAAAAACGGCACTTTGAACGCGAATTTCTAGCGTTCAGAAAAAAGCCCATAAACTCCACTGCTCATTAAAGCTAAAAAACATCCATTAGTGCATGGACACATAGGATAACATAAATAAAATAAAATAAAAATAAAAAGAAGTTGTATATAAAAATTATACAATATATAAAATATATAACAGCAAAGACATAATTGTTTGCAGGAGTTCTATTACAATGATTGCCAAAATGCTCACTTACTGCAATTTCACTATTGTTTCCCTTAAAAGCTGAGGTTTTAATTTGCTAATTATTTGCTTTCCTTAGTTTTTTCCATGCTCCATCAACATGGTAAGGACATTTAAAAATAAAAACTGTTTTTTATTACATACCTTATTTTACACCCACTGATATCATTACTAGGTCTCTGTGCTTCTCTATGCAATGCATGCAAATCATGACTGGTAGGAGCGGGTTGGTAGGGTGCTGCACATATCTTCCTGAAACCATCACCAGCCCTGATAGAAGCAATGGGCTGGCTCTTATGTGGAGTTTTGCAAATGATGAAAACTGCTCTAATAGGAGACGTCGATCTGGAGGAGTGGGAATACCTAGGCAGGCATTATTTGCATGTAGACTACCCTAGGTCACACCCACATGTGAATCTGAGCCTCCATGATTGAAAGGACTGAAATCCGATAAATGAACGGGATAGGCCGGTGTCTTGCCGAGAAAGTTCACCCGGCGGATAAGGACCCCCCTGTACTGCGCAGGCACAGTGCTTGCGCAGTACGAACGACTAGGGGCCGCCGAAAATAGCCGAAGCTGAGAAACTTCAATCAGCTGTACACGGCGCCTGCGCCCTAGGTCCAGGTTCAAGCCCCACCATCCAAGTGGACCTAGAGGGAGAATAAAAAAGTGCCAAGCGAAGCAAGGCCGCGAGCGAAGCGTGGCGAGCGGAGCGAGCCCTCGAGGGGCCCTCTTACAGGCGCCGTGTACAGCTGATTTCTATTCTTTTCCGCTTTGGCTATTTCCGCCGGCTCCTACTGCACAAGCGCTGTGCCTGCGCAGTAGAGGGGGGTCCTTATCCGCCGAGGGGAACTTTCTCGGCAGAACACCGGGAACAGTCAAGACTGGGGAGGGAAGCGCTAAAGATGATACTGGGTGTCCTACAGACTGGAAATGAGGCGGATTCTGTCTGACTTGCTCCAGCTTCTAATGCACACTGCAAGAAGCAGTGTGCATTCAAATCAGAGTAAGCATTACATTTGAAGAGCCTTTGGTTATATGAATTTGTGCTGCATCTCTCACTTCTGTATATGGCGCCAAAACAATAAGAGTCGGGCACTTGCACAACAAAAATGCAATACCAGCAAGTCTGGAAGAAATGGTATGCTCTTTTCAGTTAATAAAAAAAATAATACTTAAAAAAAAAAATTAAAATGTTTTATTGTTCTAACCAACTATAGCACCTCAGGCTCAAACTGTAAACACATTCTTCTTTTTAACAATAGGCTTTATGCATATTCCTTTACCCTTACCAAGAGGTAAGGAAATATATACACCTTACATTCTCCTTGTATACGGTAGAAAAAAAGCAAAATTAAAACAATCTGATCTGTATAAAAAAAAAAAAAAAAAATTACAATCCCCATTCACTCATAATATATATATATATATATATATATATATATATATATATATATATATATATATATATATATATATATATATACATATATATATATAAAAACGTTTACAAAAATAGAATAAATTAAAAGGAAATCCGTTCTTAAATTGCACACACACACACACACACACACACACACACAGTAAGAAGAGTAGGCCAACTATCCCTGCTTAGGAAGCCAGTGATTCCACCCAGTACTGGAGAGCCACAGAAACCCAACTTCAAGTACTGTATAGACACACGGGTACAGAAAGTGCAAAGTCCTGAATAAATGTCAGTATTCCTTCTCTATATGTCCATTTTACTGGGTCTTCCTTGTAAATCCAGGAAACTTTACACAGAAGGACCCAAGTGTGTCCGGTGCAGCATTTAATTCTTGTCTTTCCGCAGACTTAGTAGGAAATGGGAGACCTTCTCATAGACTACAAAAGTGATGCAGCACGCCGGAGTGACTCGAATCACATTGGGGACAATGCCTTTGTAGAATCCTTGGATGCCTTCTCTCCTTTGGGAAAGAATCAAAAAAAAAAAAAGAAAGAAAGATGTCAACATGTGTATTCACTGTAATAACCCCCAACATTTTCCAGCTACACATCCACAAACAAACAGTAAAACCAGTACCTTTAAAGAGGACATGTCACCCCTCATTCACACAACGCTATAGCTTTAATTGCACTGCTCTGGTATTTTACAGCAGCAACTGAAAGCTATAAAGTCCAACTGAATCTCAGTATAAAATCAGCTAAATACATTCCAGGTACATCAAAACAAAAAGGGTGAAAAGTCTTAATGCCCAACTCTAGCCAACTAGAAAAAATAGTGGGGCTGTGCATGCACCTCAAGGGTTAGTTGCTTGTTTTGGTCTAGGGAAAGGGTCTCCAAACTTTCCAAACACAGGGCCAGTTTACTGTCATTCAGGCTTTAGGGGGGCTGGACTTTGTAGAGTAGTAACTGTCCCAACGACAATGAGAGTATACAATGCCCCATCATTGGTTTTAGTGGGGGGAATAGTGCCCCTTGGTAGGTATCAGTGAGGGAATAGTGCCCCATCATTGGTGCCAGTGGGAGAAATGGTTCTACAACATTTAGTGTCTGTGGAAGGAATTAGTTCCAATAGCCGTATAAAGGCAGGCAAGGGGCCACAGTTTGGAGACCACTGGTTTAGGGGAAAAAAAAAAAAAAAAAAAAAAAAAAAATGGATTTACTCGCCTGATCCTTCACTCTTCCCCACAGCTAGAACAGGCCATGGAGCTTCTGCACCTCCACGTTCTAGCAGTCTAGGCTCCTGACGTCATCATGACCAGACCAGGGTCAATAGTCCTGCTCTGGACATGAGGATGCAGAGATAAAGTCCACTGCCGGATTTTGGGCGAATGCTGCCTACCTGGGAAGCGGAGGATCAGGTAAGTAACACAGTTTCTTTTCTCCCCTAGACAAAACAAGCTATTAACCCTTGTAGTTTGGGCACAAACCCACTGCAAGGGATAATTTTTAGTTGGTGGAGTTTGGCGTTAGGCTGGCCATATCCATATAAAATCTAACAGGTTCCTCTATCCACGCTACACAGATGGATCAATCTCCTGCTGCTGCTATTATATTTTGGCAACCAGCCCTGCCAGCCGTTAAAATACCCAAACAGTGCCTGCACCTAGCTTTACAGTTAATTTTCTTTAGAAAGCAGCCACAGCCTAAAGCGTAGGAAAGTTTGAAGAGAGACAGCGCTCACAATGGGGAGCTTCCAGTCCAATTTGCCTCTTTCAGGGGCTCAGGCTCAGTGTGTCCTTACACACTACAGCACAAACAAGTAAAATGATTGAGCCGGCAACTCTGTAGTCCATATAGTGATTTTAATAGTTGGTTACAAAAAAATATGACAAGCAAAACACTGACGCGTTTCGCCAACAGCCTTAGTTGTGCTATGCTCAATCGTTTTACTTGTTAAAGCGTGGGAAAGCCTGTGCCCTGCCAGTGTGCTGCACAGAAGGCCCCTTGCTATCTGTGTGGAAACACACTCCAAGCTTGAAATTTCACCAAACGTAAAAGACAGGACTGTGTCTCATAATTAATCCTCAGTTCACCTCCCCACAGCTCAGGATTTTGAAGTAACAGAGGATGGATGCGAGCTTGTTTTAACCCTGAATGCCATAACACATCAGATAGACTAGACAGTCAGGCTCATCCATTCCCCGACTCTTGGGGTGGACCCATGTGGGTCTCTATTTCTATAACAGTTGATGTGATGAGGACAATTAATCAATGTGGTTTCATTTTTTCTACAGCAATAGCAGACAGCAAAAGTCTATCTATATACTGTACGGTTCTTAACATTTGTCTTAAACCAGCCACACATGGATCACAATTTGTCCGATTCAGCAGGGCCAATGGCCACATTTCAATCCATGTATGGGCTAGCTGGTTGTACATAAGTCGATATATCGATTGACTGTTTTGGAGTTTTCCCAAACGATCAGTGCCTTTAGCTATAGTCCAGAAATTAAATGAGATGATGTGGGATCCTCCGCTCAAAGAGGGGGTTAAACCAGAGTGGAAGAGAAGAGCCCCAGGTAGAAGAGAATAAGAAGACCTGGACAGCCGCACACCGGAATGGATAAATCCGTCTTTTTATTCAAAATACGAATACGAAACGCGTCAGCTATTCTTGTACCGCCCCACAGTCGTGTTTTGTGTACCCCATGATCCTGTATTTTGAATAAGAAGACAGATTTATCCATTCCGGTGTGCGGCTGTCCAGGTCTTCTTGTTCTCTTCTACTTGCCTTCAGCTATAGCCGGCAACACTGATCATTGTATTCTGCAGGTGGATAAGGCTCCCTGCTAGCAGAATACAATAGTGTAGTGGGAGTCATTATCTTATCCACACTGCATGGGGGGAAAATCAGATCTTTTTCGTTCAACCTCTTAGTTGAAAAAGAAAAGTGAATCATCTATCGGCCTTACCTCCATGTCCGTCTCACAACATCTATGACCCCAGAATAGCGGTTGTGCTGATCTTGAAGACGCGCTCGAACAACTTGGTATGGGTAAGTAGCTGCCACTGCAAAAATCTTTGACAAAGCCGCCATGGCGATATACTCCATAGTATTCTGAAAGAACAAGAAGTGTATGAGCTTCTGTAGAAATGGCTCAGGACGAATGAACAGATTTGGCTATGTGTGCATGCACAGCAATAAACCTGCAGATGCACAGAGTATCAAATGGGTGTAAAACTTTTTCTAAAGGGTATACACATGCACAACCTACCTTGCCTCCCCATGCTGATGTGTTTCACAGCAGAGCTTAGTCATGTCAACATAGATTTCCTAAAGGCCGGCTGTACCCCCATCATAAATCACAATGAAAATATTCATACTCTGCAAAAATTTATAGAGCCATATAGAGCCACATGTAAAGTATAGTAGTCTGGAGATAAAATCAGACCTTTTTGGTCCCAAATCACTGCCTTCATTTCCTCCAATTTTGGTTCACCTGACATTTGTAATTTCACGTGGTGTATGTTGGGTATTTTTGAAGATTTAGATATTAGCACCACACGGAAACAACTCTAATGCCCCGTACACACGATCGGATTTTCCGACAACAAATGTTGGATGTGAGCTTGTTGGCTGAAAGTCCGACCGTGTGTATGCTCCATCGGACATTTGTTGTCGGACTTTCGACCAACAAATGTTGGCTAGCAGGTTCTCAAATTTTCCGCCAACAAAACTTTATCGGCGGAATTTCCGATCGTGTGTACACAAGTCCGACGCACAAAATTCCACGCGTGCTCGGAATCAAGCAGAAGGAGCTGCACTAGCTATTGAACTTCCTTTTTCTTGGCTCGTCGTACGTCACCACGTTCGGAATTCTTGGCCAACATTTGTGTGATCGTGTGTATGCAAGACAAATCTGAGCCAACATCCTTCAAACAAAAATCCACGTTTTTTTTGGCGGTAAGTCCGATCTTGTATACGCGGCATTAGGGATTCTTTTGTACTACGCCAGAAAATCAGTGGTGCTCCAGTAACTACGCACCGACCCTATCATTACTAATCTCTGGAAAAACATATGAAGCCAGGTGCTTTAGAAATACTATGGGGTTGATTTACTAAAACTGGAGAGTGCAAAATCTGGTGCTGCTCTGCATAGAAACAGGAAAATGGACATATCATAGAGAAGGAGTATTACTGACATTTATTCAGCTTCCAGGTTTTTTTTTTTGGCAAAGCTTAACTGAACAAGCTGAAGTTAGAAGCGGATTGGCCACCATGCATAACTACACCAGATTTAGTACTCTCCAGTAAATCAACCCCAATGCATCCACATAACAAATAGGCAACTCATTTTCAGGAGGAGAGGTTAGCAATGGCAGCCTTCAGGTTTTGGATGGAGTTAATATAATGTATTAAATATTGTATATTATCACTTATCTGGTCTTAGCCTCTTGTTAATGGAAACACAAAGCAATACTTATAAAGCACGCAGAAGCTTACCAATTTCGTATCACTTGGGCGATTAAGGTGCTTATTATATTCCCGTTTCAGTTCTTCATATGCCATAAATTGAAGGGCGCCATGTGACGTTCCAAAAAGGCCCGGCACAAACCCCTGCAGACAGGTCAGTGACAGAAGGCATTATTAATGCACGCAACATCATCTATATGGGAAATAATTCACCACAAAAAGTAGAGTAGACCTCAGCAGTATGTAAATAAAATGTGTTCCATAAACATAAAACATGATCTACCATCAGGCTATATTATTTACTTGGAAGGCTTTCCATCAAACATGGGGGAGGACCTAATAATACCATCTATAGGGTCTAAATAGATTCATTTATATTTATACAGGATAAATCTATTATTTCAGTTTATTTTCAGTTTAACCGAGTCCTATCTCGATCCAGCACAAGAGCAGTGGCTCTCCCATGTCTCTCCATCCTCAATGACTGAGACACAGCAATGGGAGCCATTGTCTCCCGCTGCTGTCAATCACAGGGGGTGAGGAAGGACAGGGGGCGGGGCCAAGCTGCACGCTGTGGGTCTTATGGACCCACAGAGGCCGCTTAGGAGCAAGCAGCTTGAAAAAGGAGCGCGCCTTCCCATCGGCAGTGTACAGGCTCAGAAACAACATTGCAACACTTTCGGTGATGTCATACGCCACTGCGATCCACGAGCGTCCCAGCCCTCCTCTCTGTTATACCATCCTCTACAGAGTACACAGAAGCTGGTGGACGGTTTCCCACAGGTTACGAGTGACACTGCCTTGGACCAGCGAGCCAGGAGATGCACCATTACAGGACACCTTCTCCATGCTGATTTCATGTAACCTCAATGTGAGCATTTTTATTCATTTGTACCATAAAATTTACAGTTCATACTTAGAAGGCGCCTCTCTTCCTGTCTTTGTTTACATGTTTTGGAGCGTGCTTCTGCTACCCTGAAGAGGTTTCCCCCGAGTTGTGGACGGTCTCATTTCTACCCCTAGATATCATCATCTACCTTGGACGGTTTGTGCTGCTCCTGACCCACACCCTTACATATCACAGACTTTGGTTTCCTGGCATAATTTGAACTACAGTTTGCGCCAGAACCACCCCCATTTCAAAAAGACCATGTGGTTTCCCTGCAGCCACATTTTTTATGTGTTTCACGTGGCACAGCAGTCCATTCAAATGAATAAGCTGCCATGCCCAAGCAAACACGGGACACGTGGCTCTCCCTAGTGTGAACCTAGCCTTAAAATCATCATGCAAGTTGGCTATAAAATAATAAAAAATTGACAAACTAGAATTTAGAAAATTGCGAGCAGGCAACTTTCTTATTGCAGAGGAGATATGCGATGTCTCTTCAGCAATAAGACACACTTACTTGCCTGGTTGTGGTATTTATAAATGGGCATCTCAACACGTATATGCTGGCACACTGTAGCAATGCTGGAATGACCGAATCCTATGCAAATGTGCAAGATCACAATATTCCCCACTGACCGAACAAGAAGCCAAAAACTGGGACCTGGAAGTATCCAGGGGAGAAGATGACAGCGGCCAGCGAGGGATGGGGCCACTACATCACTAGAAGGTGGGGTTCAGTATATTGTGGTGTTTAGTTCAAAGTATGAGAAATTTGAAAATACTGTAAGGAACAGTGATCTGAAAAGTGCTGAAGGAGGCTGGAGAGTTATAATTTTCATCTACATTTTCCATACTTTCCAGTCTATAATTATGTACATTAAATTACCTTATAAAGTCCACGGATTCCTTCTTGCCTATATATTTTAGCCAGGGCGTGGAACATGCCTCTGTACTGGCGTTTTGATGGGTCAACTCCAGCATCGTACTGAAGGACAAGGCGAGTCTTGGTCACCCATATCGGGTTTGTAACAGACAGAGTTAAGGCTCCTGAACAAAGAAAGAAACAGTATTACCAATAGAGGATATGAGCAAAGGTCTTCCGTAACTAGACTGCATCACCCTGTGAACGCTGCCATCCTACTGTACCAGTCAGTGCATTAGGCAGGACCAATTACTGTAAATTACAAGACAGTTAGGCCTAGTACACATATGTTGGGCAACATCGGCCGGTACAAAAAAAAAAAAAGAAGGAATGGCCGACATTTGACTTGTATGTTTGGCAGCTAGTTTGACTTCTGTAGGACAAGCATGCTGGAAAAACAGCAACCGACCGACTCCCGGTCAGCGCTTTGAGCCAATGGCCGAGAGCATTGACCTAAGTGTTCGGGCGAGGGGCCACCCCATCAGAACACAACAGCTCAGCAGGGGAGATCGCTGTGCTAATGTTGGATCGCGCTGGGTTGAACAGAAGAAAAAAAAAAAAAAAAAAAATAGCGTGTACCCGGCTTTATCCTAGAATTATCATTTAAAAGAAACAAAAAACAAGACAAAAAACGAATAAAAAGGTTTTTGAAATATTGCTTTACCACGAGTAACATCATTCCTCCTCAGTGGAACTAAACTCATTTTAACCGTTTCTCAAACCAGTTACATTCAAGGCATGCCATTAATGGTAATTTTCACAGTTGCTTGTGCTCTCAACTGAACTGTCAAGCCATCAAATGACTGATCTAATAACTGATCACATAACTGATCACCGTAGCTACTGCAGATCAAACAGAGGCCAAGATGGCAGCCTTCCTGCCTGTCAGGGATAGGAGTGTTTAGTTTCCCTTTCACCAAAATTGGAGAGGGGTGTATTTTTTATTTTTTTCAAACATATTATTGGTACTGTATTTAAAAAAAAACAACTTTTTTTTGGTCAGGTAAATATAAAATATTATAAAATCAAAAAAAGTCGCGCTGGAGTGAGGGTGACATTAAAAAGTGTCAAAAGAAATAAAAAAGTGAGTAATAATTACTGGATGAAATAAAATAAAATAAAATTGTGTGGATCAATGCGATTGAGCGCTAAAAATTAAACAAGCAAAAGTGCAAATGACAATTGATTGATGGTACGCAGATATTGATAACTGTGTTCAAAAAATAATCAACAATATGTAACACAATAACTCACAAATGAAGTCTCAAATGTCAGAAATAATAATAGTGTGACAAATCTATAGAAAGTAAAAAGTAATGTGTAGAAATTTAAAACCAAAAAGAGTCCATAACTTTAAAAAAGAATAATGGTTACAGTCCTTTCATGCCAGATGACATGCATGAAACAGAATTAATCTCCAAGTGCTCTGTGAGTAATGACACAAAAAACTTGTTGTGATGATGTTAGAGTGCGCAGAAAAACCACCACCTCCTGATAAAAATGCTGCCTCTTACCAGATGGAATGGTCTCTTAATTACAGGAGACCTAAAAAGCGAGTGGCTGCAACCCCAGCCAGGGATCTTTAAACAGGCACTTAGCGTCCAATTCCAGGGGCTCTCTCCAGCTCACGTCAATATAGATGCAAATATCCCCATGTAAAAAACAAAGTGCTCCACATAGTGTAAAACCAACGTTTTATTAAATAAAAAAGCAGAAGTTGCACTTACACGACCATTGAAGTTATAAGCATGAATACAAATGCCGGCCGGCTCCAAGGTACCCGTGTCTTCCGGGTATGTGAATAGCGGTGTTTGTCGGGACGTAGCTCCTCCTCCCTTGGGAGGAGGAGCTACGTCCCGACAAACACCGCTATTCACATACCCGGAAGACACGGGTACCTTGGAGCCGGCCGGCATTTGTATTCATGCTTATAACTTCAATGGTCGTGTAAGTGCAACTTCTGCTTTTTTATTTAATAAAACGTTGGTTTTACACTATGTGGAGCACTTTGTTTTTTACATGGGGATATTTGCATCTATATTGACGTGAGCTGGAGAGAGCCCCTGGAATTGGACGCTAAGTGCCTGTTTAAAGATCCCTGGCTGGGGTTGCAGCCACTCGCTTTTTAGGTCTCCTGTAATTAAGAGACCATTCCATCTGGTAAGAGGCAGCATTTTTATCAGGAGGTGGTGGTTTTTCTGCGCACTCTAACATCATCACAACAAGTTTTTTGTGTCATTACTCACAGAGCACTTGGAGATTAATTCTGTTTCATGCATGTCATCTGGCATGAAAGGACTGTAACCATTATTCTTTTTTAAAGTTATGGACTCTTTTTGGTTTTAAATTTCTACACATTACTTTTTACTTTCTATAGATTTGTCACACTATTATTATTTCTGACATTTGAGACTTCATTTGTGAGTTATTGTGTTACATATTGTTGATTATTTTTTGAACACAGTTATCAATATCTGCGTACCATCAATCAATTGTCATTTGCACTTTTGCTTGTTTAATTTTTAGCGCTCAATCGCATTGATCCACACAATTTTATTTTATTTTATTTCATCCAGTAATTATTACTCACTTTTTTATTTCTTTTGACACTTTTTAATGTCACCCTCACTCCAGCGCGACTTTTTTTGATTTTATATGATTTACGGTTTACTACTTTTTAGTCGCAGCTTCTATCTTATGTGTGTAAGCGCAATATTTATTTTTTACTTGTCTAAATATAAAATATTAAATAGATTATATTCATATACTCAGCCAGCAATTGGAGCTCTTTTTTAGAGAAAAAAGTCTGTTCACAGAACTCAATAGCTCAAGAAAAAATTTACATTTACAAAAAAGGTGTGTGTCAGGGAAGTTACTCCCTGATCTCCTTCCCAGCTTGCTCTGTTCAGATAGCTTCCTACAAAGTTTCCAGCAGCATAAAGCAAGCCATTGATCATGCAAGTTATTTTCCTTCAAATATGGGTTGAAGAAAAGAAAAATTGCTCACTTCCCCATTTAACACAGCCAGTGTTGATGGGGGAATCCCTCCCACTGCATTTTTGTATCCCTCCCTCTCATGCTGCATTATTGTATTCTGACAGCAGGAGGATTCCCCACAATCAGAATACAACGATCACTGCTGGCAGCAATGAGTGAATGAGAAAAACCCAACAGGCTGGTTGCACTGAAGTCGATCAATAGATCTATTTGAGTACAAGCAGCCTGGCCATAGAGTTTCAGTCCCTCTATGGCTGGCCTAAGTCTGAAGGCAAACATCCACCACTGTGCTGTTTAAAAGAAAAAAAAAAAAAAATGCATCATGCTTGCTAAATAATACCATGTGAATTGAGAAGGTCTGGATGGCTGCACTTCCGTGAAAAAAGCACCTTTATTGTAGTAAAAATGTACAGGTCACATCAAAGTGGATACAAAGGACAGAAAACAGCTATCGCGTTTCACATCAATGGATGCATGCGGGAGCCGCGCTGCGCCTCCTCAGTGGCCTGGCAATCTTCTGGGACCTGTGACGTGTCCCAGAAGATTGTAGGGAGGGAGAGGGGAACTTCTGCTTGAGTTGTCTAGGCGACCTGAGCAGAAGTGGGAGCTGGGTACCTGCCAAAACTAGGTACCCACTCCCTCACCAAAAAAAATGACATGCCAAATGTGGCATGTTAGAGGGGTTAGGAGTCCTTAAAGCGGAACTTCCACTTTTGGGTGGAACTTCGCTTTGACAGCACGATTTTAGGTTTCTGTCAGGGCCCAATCCTTCTACAAATTTCATCAGTGCCAACAGTTACTCACCTGCTCCAGCTGCTGACAGGAGATGTTCAGTGGCAGTCAGGTTTTCGGCTCGCCCCTCCTTCTTGTATGCTTTGATTGCACCATAGCTGCAAGACAAATCAATAACGCATTAATCAGAGTACATCAAGGAGATCATACTGTTGCATTCACTCAAAACCATGGACCGATCTGAATAGGTCCCCTCAAAATAACTCAACACACAGCCATTAATGTCCATACGGCTGGCAACAAAATTGAGTACACCCCTAAGTGAAAATATCCAAATTGGGCCCAAAGTGTCAATATTTTGTGTGGCCACCATTATTTTCCAGCACTGCCTGGAGTTTACCAGAGCTTCACAGGTCGCCACTGGAGTCCTCTTCCACTCCTCCATGATGACATCACGGAGCTGGTGGATGTTAGAAACCTTTCGCTCCTCCACCTTCCGTTTGAGGATGCCCCACAGATGCTCAATAGGGTTTAGAGACATACTTGGCCAGTCCATCACCTTTACCCTCAGCTTCTTTAGCAAGGCAGTGGTTGTCTTGGAGGTGTGTTTGGGGTTGTTATGTTGGAATACTACCCTGCGGCCCACTCTCCGAAGGGAGGGGATCATGCTCTGCTTCAGTATGTCACAGTACATGTTGACATTCATGGTTCCCTCAATGAACTGTATCTCCCCAGTGCCGGCAGCACTCATGCAGCCCCAGACCATGACAATCCCACCACCAGGCTTGACTGTAGGCAAGACACACTTGTCTTTGTGCTCCTCACCTGGTTGCCGCCACACACGCTTGACACCATCTGAACCAAATAAGTTTATCTTGGTTTCATTAGACCACAGGACATGGTTCCCGTAATCCATGCCCTTAGTTTGCTCAGGACCGAAAAAAAAAAGTCTGCTGACCGGGAGTAGACTGCATCCCCCTGTCAGAACACAATAGCACAGCAGGGGAGATTGCTGTACTAACATTGGAATGTTAGTGTAGTTGCTCCGACCTGAGCTGTCAGTTTTTATTTTGTTCAATCCCCTGGGTTGCACGGAAAAAAAACAACTAGTAGTGTGTACGAGGCTTTAGTCCTTGTAAAACAGGGGAGCTGAAGAGTGAACACAAAAGTCACCTGGGCACCACTATGAATGACAAGAGGCTGCCTTACAGATTTCTGGAAGACCTACCTGCAGAAGGTGGTATGTTATAAACACGTCTAATACTGCTCTGAACCAATAAAAACACTTACAAGAAAAAGTAAAGGCCCCAAGAGGCTCCGGCTCCCCACATATTGGGTGTCACCCCCTGGTAGAGGCCACGTACACCTTCCTGTTTCCACACCGTGGACATGCAGTGCAGTATGCTGTTGTATTTGGGTCGGAGCTCCAATCCATCGCTGACTGGAAAAGACAAAAAAAAATTATAAACATAAAGAGACTTGATCTTTAGTATAATAAAAGTCCTTGGAATTCATGAAGATTGGTGCAGACAGATTTTACAAAAGTCTGCGTTTTAAAAGCAGCACGGCATGCACCAAATTCATATACCTGTCTAGAATGTGTACCTGAATTTGGCTTGTGCTGCGTCACTTTCACAAAATCTGTCTGTACCAGGATCTCTCTGTACACCAACAGAGAGGGATCTTAATTAGCTCCACCTAATTGGTCTTAATTAGCTCCACTTGTAGAAAATACTAAATTGTCAGTATTTTATTTAGATCGCCCTGAATTTGCACACAAGTCGCTGTCAGAACCAGAAGTGTTGCAGATACTTCATGAATTTGGCTCAACACATTAACATGAAGGATCAACAAGGCCGTTGCAGACACAAGGTAAGCCAGCACCTCAGTCAGTGATGGTAAACCTTGGACACACAAATTGGAACTACATTTCCAATGATACTCATGCACTCTGCAGCATAGCTGAGCATCATGGGAAATGTAGTTCAAAACATCTGGGGTGCCAAGGTTCGTCATCTCTGACCTAGGGGGGTTCATCTTAGGAAAGGAAGGGGGTACGGGGGAGGGGGCTTTTTGCTTAACCACTTCCTCCCCTTGTTCTGGGATGACATCATATGACGTCGTCCCACTCTTGCCGCGCCCAATCGGGGGCTCGCTGTGTACCCGGGACACGGTGCATCCCCGATCCCGATGAAGAGCCAATGCCACGGCTCTTTACTCATGTGATCACCTGTGTCCAATCCCATGTAAACAAGGAAATGCCAGTTATCAGCTTTCCTCTCCTCACACTGCCAGAGTGCGAGAAGAGGAGAGCAGATAAGTGCCATTTCCCCACAGGGGAGACCTGCACAGATAATCAGGGCACTGATCATCAGTGCAGCCCCGACAGTGCCCATCAGTGATGCCAGTTAGTGCCCATCAGTGCCACCCATCAGTAGTGCCAATCAGTGCTGCATATTAGTGTCGCCTCATAATTGCCCTTCAGTGCTGTCTCATCAATGCCCTTCAGTGAAGGAGAAAAATTACTTATTTACAAAATTATCTAACAGAAACTAAGAAAAACCTTTTTTTCCCCCCCAAATTTTAAGTCTTTTCCTCTTTTTTTTTTAAACAAAAAACCCAATGCCGACTGAATACCACCAAAAGAAAGTCCTATCTGTCTCAAAAATGATAAACATTAAATTTGGGTACAGCGTTGCATGACTACGCAATTGTCACTTAAAGTGTGACAGTGCTGAAAGCTGAAAATTGGCCTGGGCAGGAAGGGGGAAAAAGTGCCCAGTATTGAAGTTGTTAAAGGTAATCCTTAAATTCCAGCGATTTCAAACCTTCTGTATCTTTAAAATCCTGTAACCCCGTACCTCATGGTTTTTGACAAATACTCGTCTGCCTTAAAATATCTTTTGTCTTAGTGAAAATGCTGCTTCCTGCCCTCACACTTCAGTGCTCAGTGCCGATATAGCCGAGGTACAGTCACACCCCTCCGCACAAGTGTCCTCATATACACTTAAATTGCAGTAAGACCCCCTTCACACTGGGGCGGTTTGCAGGGGCTATTGCGCTAAAAATAGCGCCTGCAAACCGACCCGAAACAGCCGCTGCTGTGTCTCCAGTGTTGCGCTAGCAGGACGGGAAAAAAAGTCCTGCTAGCAGCATCTTCAGAGCGGTGAAGGAGCGGTGTATACACTGCTCCTGCCCATTGAAATCAATGGGGCAGTGCGGCTATACCGCCGGCAAAGCGCCTCTGCAGAGGCGCTTTGTGGTGGTTTTTAACCCTTTCTCGGCCGCTAGCGGGGGGTAAAACCGCCCCCGCTAGCAGCTCAATTCCGCAGCTAAAACGACGGTAAAGCGCCGCTAATAATAGTGGCGCTTTACCGCCGATGCACCTCCCGCCCCAGGCGTCTATTGGACTGCACAGTCATTTTTAGGGCTCATGCACATGTCCAAAGCAGCATCCAGAGCCTCTTAAAAAAAAAAAAAAAAAAAAAAAAACTTTTCTGGGACCTGCTGCATATAGTTGCCCAAAAGTATAAATAAGATAAAAATAAATAAATGAGGCCATACTTGGTTACATGATGGGGGTTGTATGAAGCACTTGCACAGATGTATGCTCTGAACGCACACATCTGCTTTCAGGACATACATACGACCCCTGGAGCAGAACGGCGTACAGCAGATAGCGTGCGTTTAGAACATATATGTCTATGCAGGTGCTTTGAGTAACCTGGTGCATATACCATATACAGCTCCATCTTCTAAATGACATTTCTGGCCGGCTGTATGCAGCAGCTGCAGGCCCCGGAAAGCGTTTACAGAGGCTCTGGACACCTCAAAGCCATGTGCATGAGCCCCAAATATGACTCTGCAGTTCAATAAACACCGGAGTAAAGGCCCATACACACGGTCAGAAAATCTGAAGATAAATTTTGTCCGATGAATGATCTGCCGATTTTCTGATTGTTAGAATGCTGCTTTTGACAGACGATTACGAATTTTCGGCAGACAAAAACTGGATGTGCAGGCTTGAAAATTTTTGTCTGATGTGACCACAAAGTCAGATTTTCTTTTCATTAATACGGTTTTCTGACAAAAAGAAAAATCTGAAGAACAAGACTAGGCATGCTCAGAAATGAAAGAACACAAAACAATTCTACACATTACATCACTTCTGACGTTGAATTCAGTCGTCAGAAAATTTTCTGATGGCGAGTACCCTCTTCACTTTCGATTTGAGACTAGCAGACAACAAAAAACTGATGAAAATTCGTCCAATAATCTGATCGTGTGTACAAGGCTTGTATGGCCCCTTCCAGCCCTGTGCATGAGCCATTAGACACCCTGCACAGCAATGGAGGTTGTAAATACACTGGGGTTGATTTACTAAAGGCAAATAGACTGTGCACTTTGCAAAGTGCAGTTGCTCCAGAGCTTAGTAAATGAGCAGAAGCTCTGCTGACTTCCATCATCCAATCACGTGTTTTTTAAATTTTCCTTGCATGCGATTGGGTATTTTTTTGTAAAGTGAAACGTTACCTCATTTACTAAGCTCTGGAGCAACTGCACTTTGTAAAGTGCTCAGTCTATTTGCCTTTAGTAAATCAACCCCACTGTCTATATAACTAAATATGTGATGTGCAACAAGTTTAGAAACACTCATGCTCTGCAACCCCTACTTGAATCCAAAAACAAACGGCGTGAATGAAAACTACTACCCTTAACCCCTGAAAACCATGTGCCAAATAATATCCAACTTGGTGTAAAACTATACAAGCTTAGGCTTAATGTACACGGGACGTTTTTACAACCTCTCCTGAACGATTTAACTTGACAGATAGAAACCCACGTTTAAAAAGTTTTGTCGCGTTTACATGCCGCGTATGCGTTTAGAAGCGTTTAAAAAAAAAAATTTTTTGTTTCTTCAAAATACACAAAAGTGAAAAACGCCTGCAAGCGAAATGCGGCTAAACATGTTACCGCGTTTAACCGCTTGAAATGCCTCTAAACTCAGCGTCTGAACTCATTTTTTTGCTTTCCAAAAAAGGCCTCTAAGCTCAACTGCCTAAAAACGACATTAAACGACCCTGTGTACATGTACACATAAGATAACATTGGATGAGTTCAAAGGGAGCTGAAAAAAGCATCCAACTGCCTCTTAACGTTCGTTTACCAGCAGCTGTGTACATGGGGCCTTACTGAGGACGTCTTGGATGTGACGAAACGTGTAAGTTAGGACTTCCGGTGGCGACGTGCCTTTACACTATTTGGAACAAACACTGGCTCCGGATCGTGTAGCGGTGGTTCCTGAACAAAGTATCAGTGGGTCATTCCGGGTGCCAGGGGAAGCACCTTATTATGCAAGTGTACAAATGTTTATTATTTCTGGGGCTTAACATTAATAAGAGCCGGTTCACACGGGGGCGACTTGTCAGGCGACCTAGCCGCCTGACAAGTCGCCTCCCGTTCTGTACAATGGAACCGTTCTAATCGGAGCGACGCAAGTCGCTCCGACTTAGAAGAAAGGTTCCTGTACTACTTTGGGGGCGACTTGCATAGACTTCTATACAGAAGTCGTCTTGCAAGTCGCCGCGGCAGTCGTGTGCAGGTCGCCTCGGTGAGGCGACCTGCAAGTCGTGCCGCTTCTAATGTGAACCGGTGCTCAAGTGTATTGTATTATGACATTTCCCCTGGTCTGCTTTTTAGAATACATGGAAATGAAGGACTTTAACCCGATGGTGTCCCAGGAGGTAGTGATCGGAACCGAGAGGAAATGGATCTTGTGCTGGAGACCCATTTGTTACAAGTGGTCTACTCCTGCGGGTGAGTGTGAACCCTGGTGGGGGAGAGTTGAAGCACATGGTGTGACCAATTTGTAGAAACGCGTGGGACTTTTTTTTTTTTTTTTTGATGAACTTTGTTTACCACTTTATTTCAGAAGCACAACTTTAAAATCAGATGCACTCTTGATTTTCTTTTGGCACGTGACATTTGGACTTCTTGTACTTTACTATTGATATAAATTCCACAAAGTGTGAACACTTCATGAGTATATGTATTGGCATTTATGAATTTTGCACTTATTGACAAGAGGGATTTTAGCGCAGCTCAGTTTTTTTTTCCCCACACTAATAATATAACTAAATACCTATTTCTGTGACTTTAGTTGAATCTCGGTCAATGTACCACCTTGGTGAAAGCGGTGGATTTCCTCGTGATCCGGCATTGTCGGCACAGACTGTGTGGTTGGCCAGCTGTCACTGTCCATTGATTACATGAACCAGGAATGCTCAGGGTCAGGTTAATGCCTAATCCTATCCAGGATATGCAGACTTTAGAGAGTCAATGGGGATGATTTACTAAAACTGGAGAGTGCAAAATCTGGTGAAGCTGTGCATGGTAGCCAATCAGATTTTTTTTTTTTTTTTGTCAAAGGTTAAAGTGGAACTTTGGTCAGAAAATGAAGTCCTGCTAGATGACTTCATGCTGGCCCCTTTTGCAGGTATAGCTATATAAACCATTAAAATAAGTGCCTACACTGTTTTAAATCCAGGAATACACTGCCTCACCCTGCTCTGCACATGCTCAGTTGCTCTCCATTTGTAGGCATTGCCGAGTTTATAGAGGTCGATCTGCTGACAGCCTTAAAGCAGAATTAAACCCTCCTAACCTTTACAGCAGGGGTCTCAAACTGGTGGCCCTCCAGCTGTTACGCAACTACAAGTCCCATCATGCCTCTGCCTATGGAAGTCTTGTAATTGTCAACCTTGCAATGCCTCATGGGAATTGTAGTTCTGCAACAGCTGCAGGGCCACCAGTTTGAGACCCCTGCTTTACAGCCAAGGAAGCTGCTTCTGTTTGATCTGCAACTGCCATGGTGCTGCACATGTGATCAGTTATGACACTAGTCATTTGGTGGTTTGACAGTTTTAGTACACAAGCAAATGTGACAGTTAGCAATCCTGACATTCCAGGAATGTAACTGTTTTTTTAAACCGTTAAATGGAGGAGTTTAGTTCCACTTTATGATTTACTGCTGTTCAGGGGCGCTGGGCTTTAACAAAACGGCAGCCTCGGGCAAGAAGAGACGGGCTGGAAAGACGCTGGAGGCAATTTACAGCACACACTAATTTTGGTAGAATAATAATTAAATGTGGAATGGATTTTCCTTGCTAAAGAACATTATTTTGTATCAAGTTGTTATTGGTAAAGTTCCACTATAAAGTAGAACCATTTTGGATAGAGTAAGGGCCCTTTCACACTGGGGTGGGGGCATTGTCGGCGGTAAAGCGCCGCTATTGTAAGCGGCGCTGTACCGTCGGTATTCGGCCGATAGCGGGGCGGTTTTATCCCCCTGCTAGCGGCCGAGAAAGGGTTAAAACCACCGCAAAGTGCCTCTGCAAAGGCGTTTTGCCGGCAGTATAACCGCGCCGTCCCATTGATTTCAATGGGCAGGAGCGGTGAAGGAGCGGTATACACTCCGCTCCTTCACCGCTCCGAAGATGCTGCTGGCAGGACTTTTTTTCCCGTCCTGCCAGTGCATCGCTCCAGTGTGAAAGCCCTCGGGACTTTCACACTGGAATTAAAGCAGCGGCACTTTCGGGTCGGTTTGCAGGCGCTATTATTAGCGCAATAGCGCCTGCAAACCGCCCCAGTGTGAAAGGACCCTTAGGGAGAGTTAGAACCCCCATGTAAGGTCCTCTTCTAGGGTCCCCCGGAGGATCCTCCCCGCATCAGATAACCCCCCTAGGAGAAGCGCTCTCCCGAGGGGTTACCTTGCAGGTGCGCTCCTGAGTCCAGCATTCGGCATCCATAGCCGCTGAATGTATGACTCGGCCCCGTCCCCGGGTCATTGGATTTGATTGACAGCAGCGGGAGCCAATGGCTGCGCTGCTATGAATCTATCCAACCAGGACACAAGACACCGGCCGGAGCTGGTGTGCTTGTTGCTGTCGCACAAATTTTGGGGCTCAGGTAAGTATAAGGGGGGCTCGGGGGCGTTGCTGCATTAAAAAAAATGTTTTTCACCTTAATGCATTAAACTGAAAAACGGCGAGGGCTTACAACCCCTTTGAGGGAATGTTTTGGAGACTCCCAGGTCACCAGAACTAGTGTCCCCATTTGAAGGCTTTTCCCTCTAGGACTTTTCTGGGGACAACCCAACATTTGGGATTTTCTTTTACTTTCACTGATAATGGAAAACAGGACAAATGGAGAGGAGGAATCTCCTTAACGGGGACGCAGACAGCAATAAAAACTGACAGAAGTCCTAACCCATATCCACTCTATCCAATACTAAAAAAATTAAAAAAAAAAAAAAAAAAAAAAAAGGGGAGAAGCTTTGCCAAGTTTGCCTTAAGATAAACTTTCACCACTTAAGGACCGCCCACCTCATATATACTGCGACTGGGCGTCCCTATTGCGCAAAACAACGTTTCCGTACGTCGTTTGTGCACAAGTCACTGTGGGCGCGTGCCTGTGGGCGTGTCCGCTGCACAGCGGGGGGTGCCGATGCGTGGGCCCAGTGGCCGCGATGTTCACCGTCCACCTGAGATCGCTCCTAAGAGCGGCAGAATGGGGATCTGCCAGTGTAAACAAAGCAGATCCTCGTTCTGTCAGGGGAGTAGAGAGATCGTTTGTTCCTAGTGATCAGGAACAGCGATCTCTCTCTTTACTCCCAGTCAGTCCCCTCCCCCCACAGTTAGAATCACTCCCTAGGGAACATTGAACCCCTTGATCGCCCCCTAGTGTTAACCCCTTCCTTACCAGTGACATTTATATAGTAATCAGTGGCTATTTTTAGCTCTGATCGCTGTATAAATGTCACTGGCCCCCAAAAAAGTGTCCGATCTGTCCGCCACATTGTTGCAGTCCCACTAAAAATCACTGATCACCGTCATTAGTATATATATATATATATATATATATATATATATATATATATATATATATATATATATATATATATATATATATATATCCTATAAATCTTTCCCCTATTTTGTAGCCACTATAACTTTTGCGCAAATCAAGTAATATACGCTTTTTACCAAAAACATGTAGAAGAATACATATCGGCCTAAACTGATGAAGTAATTTCTTTTTTTACATTTTTGGGGGGGTATTTATCATAGCAAAAGATAGTTTTTATTTTCAAAATTGTCGCTCTTTTTTTGTTTATGGCTCAAAAAATAAAACCTGCAGAGGTGATCAAATACCACCAAAAGAAAGTTCTATTTGTGGGAAAAAAATAATCGTTATTTGTGTACAGTGTCACACGCAATTGTCAGTTAAAGTAACGCAGTGCCGTATCGTAAAAAAATGGCCTGGTCATTAAGGAGGGTAAATCCTTCAAGTAAGTCCTTAAGTGGTTAATTCTCCAGGACCCACAACCTGGTAAGCAGGGGTTAAATAACGGTGTGATGAAAACCGTCTCTGGCAGCAAAGGGGTTAAACCAGGCAGGCTGCATTGTATCGTACAATCAGATCGTATCGTGTATGGTCGGTACCTGCGAATCGGATCTTGACCAGGTCCAGCGGGTGTAGTACCAGGGTGGAGATGACCCCTCCGCTCAGGCCGGCCGCCAGGTCCTCGTATTTGACATGTCGGAAGAGCCGGGTGAGCTCCGATCCAGTGGGGGCAGGCCGTGTCGCCGGTGGGGCGGCCATGTGTACAGAGATCACACTGACAGCACCGGACGGCTACACAAGTTGCATCAGTCGCCTGTGACCTCCAGCCTGGGCCCCGCCCACTACACACACCTTGCCCTTCCTAAACATGGCGGCTGAGTACGCTGACTTCCCCACGTGACCCTTTAGTACAGCGGTCCTGACCAACCCAGATGAGGGCAGCATGGGCAGAGTACCGGAGTAAACATGGCCGCCGCGTTGGCAGTGATGTCATCTCTGTGAGCCGAGGTCCCGGTTCCGGCCACACGTGGTGCTGCCAGTGTTTACCATGAAGGTGAAGGTGCTGTGCAGGAATCCGGACGACTATGTACGGGAGACCAAGAAGGATCTACAGAGGGGTGAGTGCGCTACACACCCGGGGGAACACTTTCTAGATCTGGCCATACACTGTACGATCTCCTCCAGATCTGCCTTCAGCTATGCAGTACAAGGGCCTGCCTGCTTGTTTACTGATTCAAGGAAACGGGTTTTTGTCCTCTCCAGTGATGAGTTTGCTTGTATAGACTGGGATCTAAGCCCAGATGGGTGGGAAGCCTGCATGAGACAATCATCTGTGACTGGTACTCCCCCCCCCCCCCCCCCCCATGTATGTATGTGGGGTGGGGTTCGATCCAGACAGATGATTGGCCCATACGGTTGTCAGCTCCTTCGTGGGTTTAGATCTTGGTCCGAACACACCCAAGCTCATCACTAGTCCTCCTATTACATAGTATTGGTAAAACTAAAAGAGATTGTACAATCTAATTGTATGGTGTATGGCCAGCTTTATTCCAAACCCACCTGAGCTATGCCCCCAGGAAGCTGTCAAAGTCATCAACCAATCATAGATGGCAATGGCCGCCCTGCAGTTCAATGTATACATGCGGCAGTAGGGAATGCCTGTGAGCAGAGATAAGGGGGCAGGGCTGAGCTGCGCTGTGTGTGCCTATAAACGCACAGTGTGTTACTTGTAATCGAGCCGCACTAGTGGTCCCGCTAGCAAGTGGCTTGCTCAGAGAAGAGGAGGAGCCAGGACAGCTGGTGGGGCGACCCAAGAAGAGGAGGATCAGGAGCGCTGGTGGGGACCCAAGAAGAGGAGAATGGGGACTGCTGGCGGGGGGAAACCAAGAAGAGGAGGATGGGGTCCGCTGGTGGGGCGACCCAAGAATAGGAGGATGGAGATCACTGGCGGGGGGGGCAAGAAGAGAAGAATGGGGACCGTTGGCGGGGAGGGGGACCCAAGAAAAGGAGAATGGGTACCGTTGGCAGGGAGGGGGACCCAAGAAGAGGAGAATGGGGACCGTTGGCGGGGGGACCCAAGAGGAGGTGGATAGGGACCCAAAAAGGGGGGGCAAGAAAAGGAGGATGGGGTCCGCTGGTGGAGGGGGGGGGACCCAAGAAGAGGAGGATGGGGACCGCTGGCTGGGGGGGGACCCAAGAAGAGGAGAATGGGGACCGCTGGCTGGGGGGGGACCCAAGAAGAGGAGAATGGGGACCGTTGGCAGGGAGGGGGACCCAAGAAGAGGAGAATGGGGACCGTTGGCGGGGGGACCCAAGAGGAGGTGGATAGGGACCCAAAAAGGGGGGGCAAGAAAAGGAGGATGGGGTCCGCTGGTGGAGGGGGGGGACCCAAGAAGAGGAGAATGGGGACCGCTGGCTGGGGGGGGACCCAAGAAGAGGAGAATGGGGACCGCTGGCTGGGGGGGACCCAAGAAGAGGAGAATGGGGACCGCTGGCTGGGGGGGACCCAAGAAGAGGAGAATGGGGACCGCTGGTGGAGGGGGGGACCCAAGAAGAGGAGAATGGGGACCGCTGGTGGAGGGGGGGACCCAAGAAGAGGAGAATGGGGACCGCTGGTGGAGGGGGGGACCCAAGAAGAGGAGAATGGGGACCGCTGGTGGAGGGGGGGACCCAAGAAGAGGAGAATGGGGACCGCTGGTGGAGGGGGGGACCCAAGAAGAGGAGAATGGGGACCGCTGGTGGAGGGGGGGACCCAAGAAGAGGAGAATGGGGACCGCTGGCTGGGGGGGACCCAAGAAGAGGAGAATGGGGACCGCTGGCTGGGGGGGGGGGACCCAAGAAGAGGAGAATGGGGACCACTGGTGGAGGGGGGGACCCAAGAAGAGGAGAATGGGGACCGCTGGTGGAGGGGGGGACCCAAGAAGAGGAGAATGGGGACCGCTGGTGGAGGGGGGGACCCAAGAAGAGGAGAATGGGGACCGCTGGTGGAGGGGGGGACCCAAGAAGAGGAGAATGGGGACCGCTGGCTGGGGGGGACCCAAGAAGAGGACAATGGGGACTGTTGGCGAGGGGGACCCAAGAAGAGGAGAATGGGGACCGCTGGCAGGGGGACCCAAGAAGAGGACAATGGGGATCGTTGGCGGGGGGGACCCAAGAAGAGGACAATGGGGATCGTTGGCGGGGGGGACCCAAGAAGAGGACAATGGGGATCGTTGGCGGGGGGGACCCAAGAAGAGGACAATGGGGACTGTTGGCGAGGGGGACCCAAGAAGAGGAGAATGGAGACTGTTGGCGGGGGGGACCCAAGAGGAGGTGGATGGGGACCCAAGAAGGGGGGGGGCAAGAAGAGGAGGATGGGGACCGCTGGTGGGGGGGGGACCCAAGAAGAGGAGAATGGGGACCGCTGGCTGGGGGGGACCCAAGAAGAGGAGAATGGGGACCGCTGGCTGGGGGGGACCCAAGAAGAGGAGATTGGGGACCGCTGGCTGGGGGGGACCCAAGAAGAGGAGAATGGGGACCGCTGGCTGGGGGGGACCCAAGAAGAGGAGAATGGGGACCGCTGGCTGGGGGGGACCCAAGAAGAGGAGAATGGGGACCGCTGGCTGGGGGGGACCCAAGAAGAGGAGAATGGGGACCGCTGGCTGGGGGGGACCCAAGAAGAGGAGAATGGGGACCGCTGGCTGGGGGGGACCCAAGAAGAGGAGAATGGGGACCGCTGGCTGGGGGGGACCCAAGAAGAGGAGAATGGGGACCGCTGGTGGAGGGGGTTACCCAAGAAGAGGAGAATGGGGACCGCTGGTGGAGGGGGGGACCCAAGAAGAGGAGAATGGGGACCGCTGGTGGAGGGGGGGACCCAAGAAGAGGAGAATGGGGACCGCTGGTGGAGGGGGGGACCCAAGAAGAGGACAATGGGGACTGTTGGCGAGGGGGACCCAAGAAGAGGAGAATGGGGACCGCTGGCAGGGGGACCCAAGAAGAGGACAATGGGGATCGTTGGCGGGGGGGACCCAAGAAGAGGACAATGGGGATCGTTGGCGGGGGGGACCCAAGAAGAGGACAATGGGGATCGTTGGCGGGGGGGACCCAAGAAGAGGACAATGGGGATCGTTGGCGGGGGGGACCCAAGAAGAGGACAATGGGGATCGTTGGCGGGGGGGACCCAAGAAGAGGACAATGGGGACTGTTGGCGAGGGGGACCCAAGAAGAGGAGAATGGAGACTGTTGGCGGGGGGGACCCAAGAGGAGGTGGATGGGGACCCAAGAAGGGGGGGGGCAAGAAGAGGAGGATGGGGACCGCTGGTGGGGGGTTGATATTAAACCTTTAGAATCACTTTAATGGGCAAAGTAGCAGAAGCTCTGGGCCTTGATTGCTGACATTGTTAGTGTGACCTATATTTTAATCTTCTTTCTTTTGCACGTTTGTGTTTTATTTAGTTCCTCGGAACTATGATCCTTCTCTGCACCCATTTGAAGTTCCTCGGGAGTACACCAGAGCCCTCAACGCCACCAAGCTTGAGCGTGTCTTTGCCAAGCCTTTCATTGCTTCATTAGATGGTCACAGAGATGGCATCAACTGTATGGCGAAACATCCCAAGAGCTTGTCAACTGTGTTTTCCGGAGCCTGCGACGGAGAGGTAGGGGCTTCACCACAACCTGGTATCAAGGCTTTACCCCAAACATTGAAAGTGGGACTCCACCCAAAACTTTTTATGTCTTAAAGTAGAACTATACCCTCAATAATAAAATGTCACTTTAACCGCTTAAGGACTGAGCCTCGTTTTGAGATTTGGTGTTTACAAGTTAAAATCATTTTTTTTTTTTTTTTGCTAGAAAATTACTTAGAACCCATACCATTTTAAAAGAACAATGTATAAAAAATGGTATGGAGTCGTTTGGGGGCCATCTTCCTCTCACTCAGCTCCATACCACAGAGGGGAGCAGACGTGATCGCTTCCGCCGCTGTTGGCGGCTCCGGTAAGTGCCCCCCTCTCCCACCACCGATAAAAGTGTACTAACAGCGAATCCGCCACTGAGACCACTTTTATCGGAAAGCGGACCGCCCGCTCAAGAAAAGGATATATTCCACTTCAAACAGTTGATGTATAATGACGGCGAGCGGTCGACCGGCAAGTGGTTAAAGCAGTACTCCAGGAATTCTAGCACTTTTAAAAAAAATAGGCAGGTGTATAGGGAATTAAAGTAGAACTATAGGCAAAATCTTTTTTTTTTTTTTTTTTTCATCTTGGATAGAAGAAGGGGAGGGTTATAACCCCTGTCATATTTTTTTTTTTTTCTGCCATCTGTGTCCCATTGTGGAGATTTCCCTTCACTTCCTGTCCTATAGCCAAAACAGGAAGTGAGAGGAAATCCCTGCAAATTAAAGGAATTCCTTGGGTACCTCCAGGTCACCAGATCTTTTGTCCCCATTGGAAGATTTCCCTACTATTGGCTTTCTGGGAACAACCCAAAATTTGGGATTTTCTTTTACTTTCAATGATAACAGTAAACAGGACAAATAGAGAACGTTCATTTCTGTAACAAGGGCACAGACGGCAATAAAAACCTGAGAGGTGTCACAGTGGTTTTTGCCCAAACTCCCTCCCTATCCTTTAAATCTGCTATTGTTACTATTTTCTTGTCAACTGATTTTGATGACAGTGTCATTATGCAATTTCTTTGGTTACATCATAACATGTTTTTTTTTATTTGTCATTTAAAAAACTGAATAAAAGATTGAAACAGAAAAACTGAGAGGTGTTCTAATCCATCTGCACCGTATACAAAACAAAAGAAAAAGTTTTGCCTTTAATTTCACTTTAAAGTGTTACTAAAGTCACAACAGTAAAATCAGTCTGTATTTGCGGTAAAGCATGATTGTTATACTCACTGTGGATCCTGAAGGGTTAATACTCCACATTTTTTTGATCCTGTTTTCTCTGATCCTCTCCTTCTTTTACTCTCCCCAATCCATCCGCTGATAGAACAGAGCCTTGGAGGCATTCTGCACATGCTCAGTTTGGTGTTTTCCTGGCTTTTTTTTTTAAAGCGTGTGGTGGTGTTTTGTTTTTGTTTTGTTTTTTTATAAGTGTATTGCAAGCGTTTTACAACTTCAGGCGTTTTTGTTTAGCCAATAGAAAGCACTAGGGGTGGAGAGCTGCTGTTTGAGCAGAAAATGAGCAACATAAACACTCAACTCAGGCGTTTCTATTGAAGTCTATGGGGCCAAAAACACTTGTAATCTGCCAAAAAGAAGCTCATGTACTTTTTTGAGCGACAGACGTTTTGATGCAGGTTACAGAACGCTCAGATATGTACAGGGGCCATTGAAATGAATGGGATTTGGCTTGTTGAGCATTTTAGAGCTACAGACTTCAAGCAGAAAATCACTCAGGTGTGGACAGGACTTAAGGGGTTACATAGATATTGGTACATCTGTCCTTTTTTATTTATTGCTGTCTGTGTCCCATTTGGATGAATTACTTTGACTTTGTGCCATTATTATTTCTGTTGGGGCAGAGGGGGAAGTTGTCACTGGGAAAAGGGGGTGGAATGGGGGATGTCTGTTCTGGTGACGGATGACAAAAGTGGGATTTCCCTTCTTGTTAAGGAAATTTCCTTTGACTTCTTTTTGTAAACCAAGGACAGGAAGTGAAAAATCTTCAAAATGGGAAATCCTGTGATTCTGCAAACTCTATACAGTGAACATGTTGAAATGCCAAGCCGACAGATGGGTTTCTTATCCTTAAGTGTCAGGAATATCCAAGAGTCAGCAGCACATCAATGATAAATCAAATAGAAGACATTTATTTTTGTCACAAGGACAAAAATCAACAATTTACGGCCTTGAAGGTCCTTTCATTTTGGTAACAGTTATCTGTAGTTTAGAGCAGTCCAGGCTGTGTAGCACCGTACCTCTCCTGTCCAGACATGAGAATTGGTACAGTGCATCCAGAAAGTATTCACAGCACTTCATTTTTTCCACATTTTGTTATGTTACAGCCTTATTCTAAAGTAGATTGCATTCATTATTTTCCTCAAAATTCTACAAACACTACCCCAATCTTTGCAAATGTATTAAAAAATCCCATGTACATAAGTATTCACAGCCTTTGCCATGACATTCAAAATTGAGCTCAGGTGCCTCCTGTTTCCACTGATCATCCTTGAGGTCGTGTTCACACTGGTATGACATGACGTCGTACGACTGTGGATCCGACTTTGCCCTGCGACTTGAAGTCCGACATCCGTCCGACTTCAATGAACGGGGATCCGACTTTGATCCCGACAGTACCAGGCACTTTGTGTCTGGTATGACTCTTTAGGGGTAACTCCACAAAAAAAAAAAAAAAAAAAAAAAAAGGGGCATGGGGTTCCCCCTCTAAGAGCATACCAGGCCCTCCGGCCTGGTATGGGTCTTAACCTCCCTGGCGGTATGATTCTTTCGGATTTTAGGTGCTGAAAGCGGTACAATTATTTTGCATGGAAATTTGGCGTTTTATATTGTAGGTCTGTAATTCTTAACAATAACACACTTAAATCTGTCCAAACAAGAGTCTAGTAGATATCCCGGGTATGATAAAGTTTGAAACACAAAAACATAAATTATAATATAATAAATAAAAATAAATAATAAAAAAAAAAATTTTAAAAATAATAATAAAATTTTCCCCACGATTCACTATCGCTCAATTCTGCAAGTGTTCTAATTTACTATCGCTGTTTTCTATCTGGTCTAAAGCCACTTTTGACGTAAAGGGACACTTTTTGGTTGCTATGGACAATCTCCAGTTTCCAGGCAGAAAGAACAGTATATGCAATATAAAACTGCATGCAGGGCATGGGCCAAAGCACTGGGGACAAAAGGGATGTGAAATCATTTCATACAGTACTGTAATCTGTAAGATTACAGTACTGTATGTGTTATGATATTTACAATTTTTTGAATTTGCCGCCAGGCTCTGCCCCCGTGTGTCGCGGCGCTCGCAGGGAACGGAGCCTGGCAAGGAGAGGCTTCGGAGGAGGACAGAGCCCATGGACACAGCGGGGGACATCGCAGGATCCCGGGGACAAGGTAAGTAAAGCCACACCAGGATCCTGCGATGTAATCCTGAGTGTGGCTCGGGGTTACAGCTAATGGGACTGAAATTTTAACCCCGAGCCACACTCGGGAAAACCGCCAGGGAGGCTTCGGGGAACCCCCACGCCCAAAAAATGCTGTGGCGTCCCCCCCCAAAATCCATACCAGACCCTTATCTGAGCACACCGCCTTGCAGGTCAGGAAAGGGGGTGGGGACCAGCGAGCGCGCCCCCCCCCCCCCCAAACCATACCATGCCCTCCCCCCACCGCAAAGCACCTTGCCCCCATGTTGAGGACAAGGGCCTCTTCCTGACAACCCTGGCCGGTGGTTGTCGGGGTCTGCGGGCGGGGGGCTTATCAGAATCTGGAAGCCCCCTTTAACAAGGGGGTCTCCTTGTACCCCTACCCATTCACCAAAAAAAAAGTGTCAAAAATAAAAACAGTACACAGGTTTTTGACAAAATAATTTTAATAAATCGGCTCCGGCATCTCCTCTGATTTCTTCGCTCCTCTCGGTCTTCTGGCGATATCTTCTTCCTCTGCCGGTTGTCCTCCGCTCGGCCTGAGATGTTTCTACAACTTAATTGGAGTCCACTTGTGGTAAATTTAGTTGATTGGACTTGATTTGAAAAGGCACACACCTGTCTATATATGGTCCCACAGTTAACAGTGCATGTCAGAGCACAAATCAAGCCATGAAGTCCAAGGAATTGTCAGTAGTTCTCCAAGACAGGATTGTATCGAGACACAGGTTTGGGTAAGGGTACAGAAACATTTCTGCAGCATTGAAAGTCCCAATGAGCACAATGGCCTCCATCATTCATAAATGGAAGACATTTGGAACCACCAGCACTCTTCCTAGAGCTGGCCACTTTGCCAAACTGAGCGATCGGGGGAGAAGGGCCTTCAGGGAGGTAACCGAAAAGCCGATGGTCATTCTGACAGAGCACCAGCATTTCTCTGTCAAGAGAGTAGGGCTGCTGAAATTAATCGCAGCATCGATGCATCGCGATTCGGGTGTCCCCGATGCGGAATCGATGCATGCGACCCGAATAATCGATTTCTGGCCCCGCCCCCTCCCGGGAGAGCACTCCGTGCGTAAAGCTGTTATTAGTGTGTATATTGCGGTCATGTGACACTCGGCCGCGCCTCCCTCCTCTCAGTCTCTCCTGATGTCAGCTCCGCCCACTGACTGGAGCTATCAGGTCAGAAGAGAGGCGGGCGGGGCTGACATCAGGAGAGACGTGAGAGGAGGGAGGCGCGGCCGAGTGTCACATGACCGCAATATACACACTAATAACAGCTTTACGCACGGAGCGCTCTCCCGGGAGAATTCACTGCCCACCTCAGATGTGACAACCGGCGGAACACCGGCCGCACAAATGGAGATCGGGGGGAGATGGTGAGCAGGCAGATCGCCCTGCTCATTACAGGCTGCCACCGGCAGAGCAGCATGTGAGTACAGAGGGGGAGGGGGAGGGGGGGGCGCTGTGACACAAGTCCATATCATAAATTGTCTATGTGCCTTCATCACACCACAACTCTGCATTATTGTCCGCAGTCTGTGCCCATCTCCTGTGCCATGTCCGCCGCAGTCTGTGCCCATCTCCTGTGCCATGTCCGCCGCAGTCTGTGCCCATCTCCTGTGCCATGTCCGCCGCAGTCTGTGCCCATCTCCTGTGCCATGTCCGCCGCAGTCTGTGCCCATCTCCTGTGCCATGTCCGCCGCAGTCTGTGCCCATCTCCTGTGGCATGTCCGCCGCAGTCTGTGCCCATCTCCTGTGGCATGTCCGCCGCAGTCTGTGCCCATCTCCTGTGCCATGTCCGCCGCAGTCTGTGCCCATCTCCTGTGCCATGTCCGCCGCAGTCTGTGCCCATCTCCTGTGCCATGTCCGCCGCAGTCTGTGCCCATCTCCTGTGCCATGTCCGCCGCAGTCTGTGCCCATCTCCTGTACCATGTCCCCAGTCTCTGACCATCTCCTGTACCATGTCCCCAGTCTCTGACCATCTCCTGTAGCATGTCCGCAGTCTCTGACCATCTCCTGTAGCATGTCCGCAGTCTCTGACCATCTCCTGTAGCATGTCCGCAGTCTCTGACCATCTCCTGTAGCATGTCCGCAGTCTCTGACCATCTCCTGTAGCATGTCCGCAGTCTCTGACCATCTCCTGTAGCATGTCCGCAGTCTCTGACCATCTCCTGTAGCATGTCCGCAGTCTCTGACCATCTCCTGTAGCATGTCCGCAGTCTCTGACCATCTCCTGTAGCATGTCCGCAGTCTCTGACCATCTCCTGTAGCATGTCCGCAGTCTCTGACCATCTCCTGTAGCATGTCCGCAGTCTCTGACCATCTCCTGTAGCATGTCCGCAGTCTCTGACCATCTCCTGTAGCATGTCCGCAGTCTCTGACCATCTCCTGTAGCATGTCCGCAGTCTCTGACCATCTCCTGTAGCATGTCCGCAGTCTCTGACCATCTCCTGTAGCATGTCCGCAGTCTCTGACCATCTCCTGTAGCATGTCCGCAGTCTCTGACCATCTCCTGTAGCATGTCCGCAGTCTCTGACCATCTCCTGTAGCATGTCCGCAGTCTGACCATCTCCTGTAGCATGTCCGCAGTCTCTGACCATCTCCTGTAGCATGTCCGCAGTCTCTGACCATCTCCTGTAGCATGTCCGCAGTCTCTGACCATCTCCTGTAGCATGTCCGCAGTCTCTGACCATCTCCTGTAGCATGTCCGCAGTCTCTGACCATCTCCTGTAGCATGTCCGCAGTCTCTGACCATCTCCTGTAGCATGTCCGCAGTCTCTGACCATCTCCTGTAGCATGTCCGCAGTCTCTGACCATCTCCTGTAGCATGTCCGCAGTCTCTGACCATCTCCTGTAGCATGTCCGCAGTCTCTGACCATCTCCTGTAGCATGTCCGCAGTCTCTGACCATCTCCTGTAGCATGTCCGCAGTCTCTGACCATCTCCTGTAGCATGTCCGCAGTCTCTGACCATCTCCTGTAGCATGTCCGCAGTCTCTGACCATCTCCTGTAGCATGTCCGCAGGCTCTGACCATCTCCTGTAGCATGTCCGCAGGCTCTGACCATCTCCTTTAGTATTGTGGAAGAGAGCCTGGAGCTCCTCTGCTGTCTCTTTTTTTCTTAAGAACAGATAGAATATAAAAAATGGAGTCCTCCTGACTACTTGAATTTTTTTTGATGAAAACCATGAGAACTTGCGGACTTGCGCTGTAATCGTGATGCATCGTGATGCATCGCGGAATCGAATCGAATCGAATCGTTGACTTGATAATCGTAATCGAATCGAATCGTGAGGCCAGTGAAGATGCGCAGCCCTACAAGAGAGCAGAACTTTTCAGAAGAACAACCATCTCTGCAGCACTCCACCAATCAGGCCTGTATGGTAGAGTGGCCAGACAGAAGTCACTCCTCAGTAAAAGGCACATGACAGCCAGCCTGGAGTTTGCCAAAAGGCACCTGAAGGACTCTCAGACCATGAGAAACAAAATTTCTCTGGTCTGATGAATCAAAGATTGAACTCTTTGGCCTGAGTGGCAAGCGTGATGTCTGGAGGAAACCAGGCACCGCTCATCACCTGGCCAATACCATCCTTACAGTGAAGCATGGTGGTGGCAGCATCATGTTGTGGGGATGTTTTTCAGCGGAAGGAACTGGGAGACTAGTCAGAATCAAGGCAAAGATAAATGCAGCAATGTACAGAGAGATCTTTGATGAAAGCCTGCTCCAGAGCGCTCTGGACCTCAGACTGGGGCAAAGGGTCATCTTCCAACAGGACAAAGACACTAAGTACACAGCCAAGATAACAATGGAGTGGCTACGGGACAACTCTGGGAATGTCCTTGAGTGGCCCAGACTTGAACCCGATTGAACATCTATAAAGAGACCTGAAAATGGCTGTGCACCGACACTCCCAATCCAACCTGATGGTAGAAACTGCATAAAAATAGATGTGCCAAGCTGGAGGGCCACCAGTTTGAGACCCCTGTTGTAGCATCATATTCAAAAAGACTTGAGGCTGTAATTGGTGCCAAAGGTGCTTCAACAAAGTATTGAGCAAAGGCTGTGAATACTTAAGTACATGATATGTTTTTTTGTTTGAAATTTTTGCAAATTTATTAAAAATAAACTTCTTTCACGTTGTCATTATGGGGTATTGTTTGTAGAGTTTTGAGGAAAATAATCAATTTAATCCATTTTGGAATACGGCTGTAACATAACAAAATGTGGAAAAAGCGAAGCACTATGAATACTTTCCGGATGCACTGTATATAATGAGTCAACACGGTGAAAAATCCATTAAATGAAAAGAAAATTTTGCTTTTTTGGCATTTGCAGCACTTGGATCCATTGGTCAAATTTGGAAGGTCCCTTTGCCAAGGACAGTCATTGATTGGTGGGGTCTCATAGCCCATTGTTCTTGGTGGGGCGTTTGCTTGCGTATGATTACTCATAGACATGACTGGAGGGAGAGGAACAGTGCAGCATATATGGCTGCTCTCTGTCTACATAATATTAGAAAAACCCAATAAATATATTAGGACATTTTAGAAAAAAAAAACAGATGTTTTCCAATTCAGAAAAAAACTGTGGGTTCCTTTTAATAGTGTGTAGTATAAAACTGACCACCCTGATGTTGGTTTTTCTCAGGTGAAGATTTGGAATTTGGCCACTCAGAAGTGTACCAGGACCATACAGGCACATGAAGGATTCGTCCGAGGGCTCTGTGTTCGCTTTTGTGGAACATCATTTTTTACAGTGAGTACATTTTACAGCCGATTTGATGCTTCAACTGTGTTTTTTTCTACTTGACTTCATGTTTTAGTACTTGCAAAAACAAACTTATTTTTAGGCAAGTCAAGTTTTTGTGATCTTGTGTCCTGTGTTAACCACTTTAAAGTGGTTGTAAAGGCATAAGGTTTTTTACCTTCATGCATTCTATGCATGAAGGTAAAAAACCTTCTGTGTGCAGCAGCCCCCCCTAACACTTACCTGAGCCCCCTCTAGATCCAGCGATGTCCATTGGCGCCCTCTGCTGCCAATCACAGCCAGTGAGCCAATCAGGAGATAGGGGGCAGAGCCAAGTCAGCTCCATGTCTGAATGAAAACACAGAGCAGCTGCTCGGCAATGAACATTTCTTTCAGTTCTGTCTCTGAGCTGTGCTTTTAGCATGATATGTTTTCTGTCTTATACAGTTTCTTTAAACTATGCCAGCTGTGGCAGTTCTGATATTTCTGCCCCTCCCTGATTCACTGAGCCTAGTTATAGGGACAGTAAAGCAAGCCTATGAGTTTACATTAAAGAATATGTCACCCCAACACTTCATATTCCTGATATGTGCCTGCTCTACCATTGTATAGAGATTAGGGCTGCAGCTAATGATTATATTCATAATCGATTAGTTGGCCGATTTTATTGTTTTGATTAATCGGTAAATAACCTTAAAAAAAAGTATGGTGTATAATTTAGTTGATATGTAAATTTTTAAAAAAAGGCAATTTATTCTTATATATTTCTATGCAGGGATACATATAAATAGCCAACTATATGGTTAGGGAGCAAAATATTTAATCCACTCTGAGAATAACAAACATACTGTATATACTATTAGAGGAGATATATACTGTATATACTATTAGAGGAGATATATACTGTGTATATATACTATTAAAGGGTGAATCTGGTAAATATCAGACTCGGAGAATTTTTTTTTTATTAAAAAAAACAAAAAACAAACAATGTCTTCCTTCAAAAAAAAATGTCATTTTAAGAAGGTTGGTTCGATTTTCTAATCGTTAGTGGGGTCAAATTTGACGTTCATTTTCAACCATGGTGACAGGAAAATTTGGAAATAATAGAAAACTTCTTGGTAAAAGGAATTTTCAGACAGTGTATGTGGTTTTTGTTCAGAAATTACTATCATTTTAAAAAAAGAATGTTAAAAACAAGTGAAAATTTCAGACAACATTCTTTCATTCAACAAATGTACAAAGATTTTTTGTATGAATATTCTCATCTGAAAATTGATCCGTGTGGCCAGCGTAAGGCTCGGTACACACCTATGCAGTTTGCTTTTGATCTGCTCCTGAAGTGCTTTTTGCTGTGCGTTTTGATTTTTGCGCAGGTGATTTTGCTGCAATTTGCGTTTTAGCATATTTTTTTTTGGCCAATTTGTTGGGCAGATTAAAAAACACAAATTGCTGCAAAAACGCATTACATGCTTTTCTGCAGCTTGTCCATTGAAGTATATTGAACCAAAAAAAGCACAGTTTTGCGTTTTTAAAAAAAAAAAGTCCCTGACCCTTTCCAAATACGCAGTGGCTGAAAAGAGCATAGATGTGAACGTGTCCCATAGGAAACGAGGTAAATGAACTGTAGTGCGTTTCTGCAAAAAGCACCAAAAAACACATAATTGTGAACCAGGTCTAAGATGTTTAGTAACATAATGGGGGTTAAAAAAAACTAAAATTAGCCCTTTATAGTACAAAATAAGCAGATAATCACTACTTTAAGGGGTTCATTTTTTTTACTGTGAGAGTAATATTTACAGTAGTGATTATTTTGCTCTTTTTGTACTATAAAGGGCTCATTTTAGGTTTTTTTTTTTTTTTTTTTTTAACCCCATTATGTTACTGGCCGACACATACACGGCTGTCATATGTATCACACTGGCCCCTTTTATAGGGTTTTTTTGTCACACAGCAACATGTCATTGGTATACATACTAGGTTTACATCATTTGTTTTTCAGGCGTCTGGCAATTTGCTTTTGGTTTTTATCCTGCTAAGCATATTAGCCAAAAGACTTGTTTTTCCACACAAGCTATAAACGCCATCTTAGCTTCATTAACACAAAATGGATGTTACTAGCATACATTATACTAACGCCTCATTATTTATATTTATAACTATTAGTAATAATAACTCATATTATCAATAATGTGTGTCAGTAAGGATCATATTTCCTTACACACCATGTACTTGTGTGAGAAAATATCCTGTTCTCCTTTGTATTGCTTCCTTTGTGTGAAATCCCTGGTGTTCTTGTCAGTCCCTCTGCTTTCCCATAAAAAACCGACCACACTAAGCACAAAAGCACAGCACGGCTAGTGTTCTGGCTGTGCTGGGAACCCAGCCTGTTCTCCAATGATTAGACTTGTCCTGACACACACCCCCTGCACAGCCATTTACTGGGAAGACCGGTGTCCTGCTGTTTTTTCTCCCTCTCTCCCCGACGCTGTTATGCAGCTGAGAACAGAGGTTATATGATCACTTAAAAAGGAAAAAATGTTTAATGTATTTTATAATGTTTTTTTCTATTTATACACAAATGTTTTGCATTTAATTTCTATTTGTATCTTAGTGGGTTGTTTTACAAGGTAAGGGTGCAAATATGCTTTAATGATGGTCCCACCAGCAGCACACACTTGCCTTTCCTTTTTGTTTCTGAATTGTTCTGCTCAGCTGCCTACAGCAAAGAGAAATGCCCAATAGTCCTGGATACAATGAACATGTAATAGTATTCCAACAGCCACCCTTTTAATTATGAACATTAGGGAAGGGCCCAGGCATGTTTGGTTTCTAGTCTGAACCCTCCTGATCTATCGCACCAGAAAGCTTGCACTGTGCACCGCCAATCATAAGCAGCTGAGGCATTCCCTGCCCAAGTAAACAAGCATCTTGTAGCTTCCCTTTGGCTGTGGACCCACCAGGTGCCAAACTAAGAAGCCCTCCTAACCCCTCTCTTCCTCCTTTCCCTTGCTGCCGGCCCATTAACAAAGTGCTTTACGCATGGGCATTAGGTAACCGGCTGAGAAGCCACAAGGCCTCTCTGCCAGTTTCCCTTACAAAAAATGGCGGCAGCAGCAGCACCCAAGAGCCAAGTGAAAAATTGTCCGGGGTGAAGATGCCGCTGGATCCAGGGACAAGTAAGTGTTCTAATTCTAAAAGTATTAGTAGCTGCTGATTTTTCCTTTTTTCAGATGGAGCCTGGAGCTTCCCTTTAAATTCTACACAAACAGGTCGCACTCTAACAATGTCATTGTCTATTCAAAAAAACTATTTCATAGAACGTTCCATGCTGCAACTCCCTGCCTTAAAAAAATGCCTGGCTAACACATTTCACCCCTGGCTTAAAGCGAAGCCCCACCCGAAATGGAAAGTTCAGTTTTAAGCCCCCCCCCCCCCTCTTCACTAAATGGCACTTTATTTGGGGGGGTGGAGGGATGATATGAGCGGGTACCTGATTTTGACAGAAGTTTTGCGGAAGTTCTCCTTTCCCCCTCCCTGCAGTCTTCTGGGACACGTCACCATTCACAAAGCTGTGACAGCCGGGCGCTCACAGTTGAGATGTCAAGGCCAGGGGAAGAGCAGCGAGGGAAAGGATGGCTGGGGTGGGCACATCACTGGATCCTAGGACAGGGGAGGGTCTGCTTATTAAAGTGGAGTTCCGTTTTTTTTTTTTTTTAAAGTCAGCAGCTACAAATACTTTTAAAATATGGACACTTACCTGTCCAGGGTGCCCGCGATGTCGGCACTCGAAGCCGATCTGTCCCTCGGCTGTCGGGTGCTGCCACCGACATCCTCGGTAAGGGAATCAGGAAGTGAAGCCTTGCGGCTTCACTTCCTGGTTCCCTATTGCGCATGTGCAATTCGCACTGCGCTTTCCCACTGGTCCCTGCTGTTTTCTAGGACCCGTGTGTCTCCCAGAATACAGCGGGGGGCGGGAAGTGGCGTAGATACCTGTGGGTGGCATGGGTATCTATGCCCAGAAGTGGGAGAAAAATACCTGTATTAGACAGGTATCTGCTCCCCCCTGAAAGGTGCCAAATGTGACACCGGAGGGGGGAGGAACCGGAAAAGCGTTCCATTTTTGGGTGGAACTCTGCTTTAAAAGTCAGCAGCTACAGTTTTTGCAGCTGTTGACCTTTCATAAACACAAAATTGACCGGAGCTCATCTTTAATAGTTGAAAACTGCCTCATTTACTTCTGGTGTTTTTGTGTGTGTTTTTTTTTTTTTAGGTGGGTGATGATAAGACAGTAAAACAGTGGAAGATGGAAAATCCAGGATACGGAGAGAAGGAGGAACCTATACATACAATACTGGGAAAGGTAGACTGCCAATTATGTCCTCCCTTTTTTTTTTTTTCTAGTTAAACTTTTCTTCTATCATGTGCGGCACACTTTACATGACAACAGCAAGCTATATAGATTCATAGCATTAATTGAGGAAAATAAAGGAAATTGGCTACCCATAGTGATTGTATGCATAAATGTGACTGTTTTTACCTTACAAATGATTTATTTTGCCATTCTTTGCAGACCCCTGACATACTGCATTGCTAACATTGTGACACCATTGTTTCCTAATTCTTGTTTTGACCTTTCACCTCCCTGTGTCACTTGCCCAAGGGGAGAAGAAAAATTGTTGTTCAGCATCCTGTAAGAAAGGAAAAATATCCAATAGCTTTGTAAAAAAAAAAAAAAAATCACTATATCGGGACTTTGTGTCAAAGGGTCATAAATTAAGCAAACAGACTCCAAGTTCTATCACGTTTATGCTATGACCCTGTGATAACCTACAAGTCCCAATTTAGTGATTTAATATTTCTTTATATAGTATGTATGTATGTATGTGTGTGTGTATATGTGTATATATATATATATATATATATATATATATATATATATATATATATATATTAAATTTACACACACACACACTATTTTTTTTTTTTGGACAATGATGGACAGTAAAGTCAAAGGCAGGTCCGCTTCTGATTGATAGCACTAAAATTTAAAGAAAAAGCACACCCAAAAATTATGCTTTTTGTGAGTAAAAAGGACAACAGAAATGAAATATTGCAAAAAAAAATTGAGATGCAAAAAGTTGCCCCATAGCTGTTTTGTGTAGTGTACCAGCCACTGAAATGTATTGTCTCCTGGAGAATTCCTTTTACATGTTATTGGGGCTGATGCATTGAACAGACAGCTAAGATAATCCAATCAAAGAGTAGAAGAAACAATGGAACTTTAATATGGTGAATATTCTAGATCATGGATTGCAAGACTAAAGCCTGGTACACACTATCAGTTTATTTTTTTTCATTTAACCCAGCGGGTTTGAACGAAAAAACAACTGACAGCTCCAGTCGGAGCCGATGTACTAACGATTCTACGTTAGTACAGCGATTCTCCCCCCTGAGGTGTTGTGTTCTGGCCCCCTGCCAGATTACTCCAGTCAGCGATCTGGAGTCGGTCGGTCGCTGGTTTTCCAGCATGCCTGTCCAACAGAAGCCAGCCAAACACACGGGCCAAAGGTCGAGTGGTTTTTATTGAACCGGCCGATGTTGCCCGTCATTCGGCTCATGTATACAGGGCTTAATTCTACCCTTCTAATATTGGTTAATGTTACATCCCTGTTCAGCATGTAACCTGAAACGTGGTGCCATTCCCCTGCTCCCCACCCTCAAACAACCCTCTCACTTACCCAGATCGTGGGGCTCTTCTGCCCACAGGCTTTTGTTAGCTTTTTAAATGGGTGAACCTGTGTATGGCCCTGTCCACACAGCCGTGTTATCTATTACACAGATCTGTGAATGGAAGACTACAAACCCCATCTGACACCGTGGTAGAAGGACCCATAGATGTCAATACAGCACAAGTGTGGCGACATCACCACACTTGTAATAATCCACTGATACTTCCTTCCCTCTGAAGGTCAATACCTACTGTAGGTAAGAACCTAGGACCAGTGAATAGCCTGCAGGAATCTGTGCATTGTGCTGGTGTCTGGTCTGGTCTCCACCGCCTCCTGTAGTAGGTGGAACCTGTTGGGGCCCTTCTGACAGGTCTATTCCTTGCACAGGCTTTGTATAGCACAGAGATGATGCCACTGCTGTTTTTACAAAGTAATATCTTGGTTTGCCAAGGCAAGCTGTCAGTGTAAGGACTCTTACTAGTGTTCAGATAATAATGCATTTCTGTGTTCTCTGTCTGCAGACTGTCTTTACAGGGGTGGACCATCATTGGAGGGATGCTGTGTTTGTCACATGTGGGCAGCAAGTGGACATCTGGGATGAGCAAAGGACGAGTCCTATGAGATCTTACTCCTGGGGGGTGGACAGCATTTCAAGCGTGCGATTTAACCCCATTGAGGTAATATGTTTGTTTAAGCAGCATATAGTATGTGTGCTGGGTTCAGAGACATTAGAGGGGGGTGGGGGCACAGTAATTACTGGTAGCGGTTCTAATAGCCGCTACCAATCATTGCATGTAAAATCTGACAGGCTGATTGTACCCACATTGATCGATCAACTTTGGTAGATTTAGCCTGCCCATACACGGCTCAAATCTTGGTCAGTCCCTGCTGAACCAGCCAAGATTCGAACCATATATGGCCGGCTTAAGAGTTATGGTTCTTATTTTTGCTCCCTTGTTCTGTAGAAGCTATTTATGGGAAAAAAGACAAACACTTTCTACAGAGGACATTAGAGCTTGGTAATTGTCTCTTTCTGTAGGGGCATTTTGAGAATGTTGTGCATATATACAGTATACATCCCAGTTTGTGAGTCTTTTGAGCTCTCCCTCCTGCCTAATACGGCTCTATATATTCTAATAGAGAATCCACTAGATCAGCCTTTCTCAGCCAGGGTTATGTGAAACCCTAGGGTTCCTGACAAAACCCAATATCCTGTCTCATTTTTCTGACGAAACCCAATATGCCATCTCATTTTTGCTGCACAGCATCACGGACATGGCAATATGTACTGCCCCCTATGGCTGCTATTACACAGTTAAGGTGGGCAGTTGCAGGGGAGGTAAATGCAGATCAACCACTTGTTTCTACTACTCACTGGCCTTTGAATGAGGCCTGGGTGGGGGGTGGATTCTTCCTAATGACCACATTCTTCCCAGGGACCATCACACTAATGTAAAGTGAGCTGTAGATATAATAATGATTAGCAGAGCTTCCCTGAAACACTGTGATGTGGGTCTTTTGGCTAAAAACTAAGATTGTGCCGTCTGTCTCTGTCAGACCAGAGGTAGAACATCGCATTAGGGTCCCACACAGAGATGACCTGCTGAGCAGTGGCGACCGCTCATACAGGGCACAGGGGCGCAGCCCCCCCTAATCTACATACAGGGCGCCGGACGCATGGATTTCAATGTTGTTGTTTTGTTTTTTTTAATTGTCTTCAAAAAAAGTTTTTTTTTTCGAATAAGGGGTTATAAGCAAATATTATTTTGCTAATGTCACACAACTGGGTGGGCTCAAGGCTCTGCGCCCCGAGCCCACCAGTTGTGTGACATAAGCGAAATAACATTTGCTTATGTCTTCCTGCTTCTCTACCCGGCCAATCGGGAAGTAGGTCCTTCCTGATTGGCCGGGAGAAGCAGCAGACCCGGCTCTTCCCTTGGCAAGCTGGAGCAAGGAGCAGCAGATGGAGGGGCGGACGGGCAGCATCAGCCTCTTTAAGCTTCCAGGAGCCCTAACCCGGATCCAGCACCACCTCGTCATCAGCCTCATAAGGTACGGGCACTGATCGCTTCCTTTCCGTTGATCCCGCAGGGGTCGGGAGGGGGTATGGTAGTGCAAGTGAGGGGCGCCCCCCCCCCCCCCCTTCCTCAAAATATTGAGCACCAGCCAAGCAAAACCTGCCAAGTTCCACTCAAAATTGGTGTCCAGCATGTGTGGAGTTGTTTATTTCAGATTTCAGTTTCAACTCCTTTGCTTGGTTCAGATATTGCCCCTTGGCAATGGTAGTTGATTAGATTGTAAACATCTTTGCTTAGCAGAGTCTTTACTTCAACTTACAGATCCAATAAACATGTTCAGGGCACTAACTTTTTTTTTTTTTTTTTTTTTATGCATTAAAGCGTTTGTTACCCCAACACTTACACTTCATATTTCTGATATGTGCCTGCTGTACCATGTACTTGTATGAGAAAGTATCCTGTTCTCTTCGTATTGCTTCCTTTGTGTGAAATCCCTGGTGTTTTTGCCAGCCCCTCTGCTTTCTTATTAAAAACTGACCACACTAAGCAAGAAAACACACTGTGGTCAGTTCTCTAGCTATGCTAGGAACTCAGCCTGCTCTCCTCCAATGATCAGACTTGTCCTGACACCCCCCCACTGCACAGCCATTCACTGGGAAGATCGGTGTGCTGTTTCTTCTCCCCCCCCCCTTTAGGCAGCTGAGAACCGAGGGATTGTGATCACTTAGAAAAAAGGGAAAAATTGTATTTATAATGTGTTTTTTGTTTTGTTTTTTTATCTATCCAAAAATGTTTTGCCTTTCATTTCTATTTTAAACTGAATCGGTCGTTTAACAAGGTGATCATTTGCAATCAATTTAAGGAATGCTTATTTCCATACTGTACATTTATTTTCAGCTGTATTTCATTGATATTGTAATGCATGTTAGTTGAATTGATTTGATGTGATGAATAAATTGATCTTGTTGATTGTCTTCAGACACACATTTTGGGAAGCTGCGCAGTTGACAGAAGTATTGTCCTTTATGATATGCGGAAGCCTACACCACTGAAAAAGGCAAGTCATGTTCCGTCCTTGTATATATGCACTATAATACCAAAAGTATTGGGACACCTGCCTTTACACACACATGAACTTTAATGGCATCCCAGTCTTAGTCCGTAGGGTTCAATATTGAGTTGGCCCACCCTTTGCAGCTATAACAGCTTCAACTCTTCTGAGAAGACTGTCCACAAGATTTAGGAGTGTCTATTGGAATGTTTGACCATTCTTCCAGAAGTGCATTTGTGAGGTCAGGCACTGATGTTGAACGAGAAGTCAGGGCTCTCAGTCCCTGTTCTAATTCATCCCTAAGGTGTTCTATCAGGTTGAGGTCAGGACTCTGTGCAGGCCAGTTAAGTTCCTCCACCCCAAACTCGCTCATCCATGTCTTTATGGACCTTGCTTTGGGCACTGGTGTGCAGTCATGTTGGAACAGGAAGGGGCCATCCCCAAACTCTTCCCACAAAGTTGGGAGCATGACATTGTCCAAAATGTCTTGGTATGCTGACGCCTTAAAATGTCCCTTCACTGGAACTAAGGGGCCAAGCCCAACCCCTGAAAAACAATTCCACACCATAATCCCTCCTCCAGCAAATGATTTGGACCAGGGCATAAAGCAAGGTGTTGTGGCGTTTTGGAAGTTCCATTATATCTGAACAAATGGCCTTAATCTGGATTAAAAGCAAAGCATGTAACTTGGCCCCATACTGGGTTTGTTTGCTTGTCAACAGAAATTGGCAACCTATCTGTTCATAGCGACCAAACAGACACTTGCTCAGGCATGGAAAAAACCTCGGTCCCCTTTCAGGAGGTGAAAAACCGCTTGACGTCCATGATGGTCAATGAACAAATGTCTAGTGTACGCAAAGACACGCATGTCAATTTCCTTAAAGTTTAGGAGCCTTGGCTGGCGTATGCCTTCCCTGAACTTCCTCTGGCTAGTATGGATTGACTCTGACTGATTTCCTGGATGGTCCCGGCCCCCCTCTCCTTTTCCCTTTCCCCCCTTCCCACTTTCTCTTATTCTCCCCTTCTCTTTCCTATTTCTCTCTGTTCCTCTTCTCTTACCAGGGCTCCTAGCCCTTTTTTGATTACTAACAGAGGCCCAAGACGATCTTAATGCAGTCAATGCATTTTGTCACCCCAAATTACGTAAGCTGCACTCAGGATTTCCATGACTGTTAATTAGGAGGCTGCCCTCCTCGGTTTATGTTGTATTCCCTTTTGTTGTTTTTGTCTCTTATGCGCCAGTTCCAGCCCCTGTGTGGGCAATCTAGGTGCCTTTGACATTGTTGTATGTTTAATACTACTTTTGCAATAAAACTTTTTGAACCAGAAAAAAAGCAAAGCATGTAACTTGCAGTATATTTGTTGGTGTATATTTTTAGGGAGTAGGGCTTAGATTTGCAGGTCCTGCTTTGGGTTTCTAAAAGATGAACTGTACTCTTGCTCCTCTCGCTCTTTTAAAGTCAATATATTTCTTTGCTCCAAGATTCCATGGCTGCTGTTCCTATCAAATGCCTAGGCATCTGGTCATGTGATCTCTAGTGTAGTGAGGATCCGATGGGCTAAATTCTGCTCCTGTCTTTATAATAGAGATCACTGAAGCAATCCTAATGCATGCATAACGCTTTCCCCTACCTGGGTGATGCTATCTTTGTTTCTCCAGTCCATACCTCCAAGCTGAACTATTACCTGCTCTACTGAGCAGGACATGAGTACATGTAAGGCTAATACTTGGTAGGATCCAAATATGTTGGTCAGCCTGGGCAAAATGGTTTTGGCTTGTGAAATAGAGTAGCAAGTGTGTCATCTCTACAGCAATACTTCTAGCGTGGAATCTCAGGTTGAAGGAAGGTTTGAGCATTGTTAAAAGATTATTGTTGCAGATTCCTTGATCATGACTTTGGAACTAAAACTTTTTTTTTCTTTAAAGGAGACATTTGGCCAAAGCACTCCTGTGACCTGTTTTCAGTGGACAGCTAAAGCCCGCTGTCAGCTGATGTCACAGAGCTGGTCCAGGCTCTGCAAAGATCCCCACCATATGCTCTGGATCCACCTGGAAGCCTGGATGGGCACCTGGCTCAGCCTCTCAGCATTCTTCAGAGAGCTTGAGCCAGCTCCCCCTTCCCCCTCCATTGCCCAGCACTTCCAGTGAGTGCTGGAGTGGCAGAGTAGAGAGCCAGAGACTGATAGTCCCAGCTCTCTGCTCAGAGCAGAGGGGGAGAACTGAACGATCAGTAGTGTTTGATCTCTCAGTTCTCACTGCAGAGCCAGTGAGGGACAGATGCTGCATCCACCTAGCGGAGTATAAATGTTTATTATATACTTCTATTAAATTGTAAGTTAAAATTTAGCAGTTTTTTTCTTCTCACAGATTATTCTAGAGATGAGAACAAATGCAATCTGCTGGAATCCCATGGAAGCTTTCATTTTTACAGCTGCTAATGAAAACTACAAGTAAGTAGAGGAGGACTTATTTGTTAAATATGGTTCACATGAACTTCAGCTTGTAACGGAACAATATGTACAGCAAGCTTTTTTTTTTTTTTTTTTTTTTTAACATTAAAATTTTTATTTTTCATGAAAGGGATCATTACAGATATTAACAATATTAGACATCACTTTAAAGAATTGATCATAATACTTTCTTCGACACATATTGTGAGAGAGAACAAAACACTGTACAACAGAAGAAAGAATAACAAAGTATTGATATCTAATTGTTAGTCAGACCCCGGGGTTGACCAACTATTTAATATTATCAACAAGGATCAAGGAACTTAGTGATACATAATGAGCTACATCTGAATCTCATATCTTTTTAAAAGCATTTGCAAAGCTTTCAGCAGGCTTCAGTCAGTTCTGTTTAAGCTACCTTCAGGTTCATTTTGAGGATGTTAAAAGCAGATTTATATGGAAGTACTGGCTTTCACTTTAAGCTGGTAGCAGGCTTCAAAAAAAGAGACCCCTTTACAATTCTTTTCAACAACAATCCTCCCATAAGATTATATGTACATTTGACATATTTTAAGCATTATATTTACCTGTAAAAGCCTTCCTTGTGTAGGGTTCCAAAACCCCCGAGTCTGCTGCTGGACGCCACCATTGTAGATGTGATCTCAGCAGCCCCAGCATCAGTCTCGAGGCCTTGGAAACTCTACACAAGGGAGGCTCTTACAGGTCAATATCATGCTTAAAATATGGTAAATGCACATATAATTTTATAGGAAGATAGTTTTTGAAATTAATGGTCAGATGACAGAGTCTCTTTATTTGAAGACTTTCCAAAAGCTTGTATAAAATAACAGCCCTCTCTCATTGACCTTATAGTAATCATCCTTTGCCGCTCCCCCCCCCCCCCCCTTCTACATAAAATATTATGTAAGGAGTTAAAGGATGGGGCAGAGGAGCTGGGTCAGCATAAACACTGATTAAACCCTCTCAGAGGAGGAGAAGGTTATGATATGCAAGGAGGGAGGGGGCTGTACTAGGGATTTAATTTTTCAGTTTGTCTAGAAAGTTCAAAGGCATCATTTATGGAAAAGAAAACACTGCACTGCAAGTAAACATTAAGGCCCCTTTCACATATATGGACCGTTCATTTCATCAGTTCAGTCATGTCAAAATGGATGAACTATTCATCCGTTTTTCACAAAAAAAAAAAAAAACAGTGACTGAACTGAACTTCAAACACTGTATATCGCTGGTTGCTAAGGAGGGGTATGGGTATCCTTAACAACCGATGAGTCATTACCTGTCAGCAGGGTTTCTCGCTGACAGCTGAATGCAAAAAAAAAAATAAAAAATTGCTGACAAAAAAAAAATAATGAAAAAAAACGGCGTGGGGTCCCCCCCTCAGGTCCATATCAGGCCTTTCGGGTCTAGTATGGTTTCTGAGGGTAAGCAACCAAAAAGCAATGTAATGTAAAAAAAAACAAGAGCCGGTTTTTGGCAAGTTCTTTATTAAAAAAATAGCTCTGAGCCGTCTTCTTCCTCGCAGGTTACCCGCTAAAAACAAAAAGCCGCTCTTCTCCTGAGGCTGTCTTCCTCCATTGTGTTGTCCCCCGCTGTCCAACATCTCCTCTAATATAACCATAGGTCGTGGCCTTCCAATCACTTCACCCAGAGAGCCCGCCCCTTGTGACGTCATCAGATGGACATTCCCCATGGCTATATAAGAGATGTCAGACAGCAGGGGACAACACAACAGAGGAAGACAGCCTCAGGAGAAGAGCGGCTTTTGTTTTCCACAGGTAACCAGCGGCGAGGGAGAAGACGGCGGTGGGAGAGATTGCTCGGGGAGAAGACGGCTCAGAGTTATTTTTTTAATAAAGGACTTGTCAAAAACCGGCTCTTGTCCACTCCCTTTCCTGATCTGCCAGGCTGCATGCTTGGATAAGAGTCTGGTATGGTATGTCTATACCAGACCTAGGGGGGACCCCCATGCAGTTTTTGTTTTTTTTTTTTTTTTGTTTTTTAAATTTTACATTCAGCTGACAGTTGATGACTCATTGGTTGTTAAGGATGGGGCGGCTGGCTTCCTGGCCCCCTCCTTAGCAACCAGCTAATATACAGTGAGGGGGGAAAAAAAGGATTTAAAAACGGATGTGATCGGATGTAAGCGGATGTCATCCCCTAACATTCGTTTTTTTTGTCCGTTCCTTTTTTTTTTTTTGACGTGCCAGGGGCTACTCCAAAAAATATTGCCCCACAAAAGCAAAATGTTGTGGACTATCTCGGTACCCAGGGATTTAGACAAGGTAGATCCAAAATTTATAAATTTAAAGAAAAAACAACGTTAAAAACCAATTAAGTACAACAGTACATAGAATGATTATTACACACAGTTACAGGTGGTTTAAAGAGGAACAGGTGAACTCCACTGGTAAATGGGGAGTAAAGATGTAGGTCCAGACGTAATCCTCTACATGTTTCGCGACACAAGTCGCTTCTTTAGGAGGAATCGACCATAAACAGCTATAGAAAAATACAGTCTCATCACAAATATTGGAAACAATAGAAACAGCAAAAATACAGTAAATAAAGTAATTTTGGAGTGCTCGTGTCAGGCATAGCTTACCAGTGGAAGCCCAGGTTGGGCACAAAACAGCACAATTGGAGTCACCCTATAAGGTAATCCCCCCCTGCGGCGAACACGGGAGGCACTAGAAGGGGCAATAACTGAAATCAAAGAATATAAAAGATATTCTAATGTGGGTCTATATAGTCTATGGAACGGGAACAAAGGGGGAGGGTATGGGGTGAACCGGATCCATCTCACCCATTGCGCAAATTGCGTACGCGAGTGACCCTTGCATACAAAACGTCTGAAGGCCGTCATCAAAGGAAGAAGGGGAGGGCAACCACAGATTGGGGGCCCTCCTCCTAAAGGAGAGACGCATGTCCGCCACTGGGGGGAGTGTAACACCTCAGGCCGCTGTTGATCCCATGGCAATTCATGCCTGACAATATGATATGCAACAAGAGAAAGCAGTTTAAACAGACAAATATTAGGGCAGTGTGTTTGTCAGTACAGCGACCACAGTGTTAATTACATCCCAGTCGAGGACACTGCACACACATATGCCAACAGTTAAACATGTGTTTTTGATAATAAAACCAGTTAATCTACAGTCATAATCTCACCACAGAGGATCGCAAATGATTTCATATGGATCCTAAAATTAAATGAAAAGTATTTATGGAATACGTCGTTAAACCCAAACACAATCAAAAGTCGTAAACGTCCAAGGGCAAGCTCACCACAGTGGGCCACCAAATAGGTGTAGTGGATAGCACTCTCGCCTAGCAGTAAGAAGGGTCGCTGGTTCGAATCCCAACCACGACACTACCTGCCTGGAGTTTGCATGCTCTCCCTGTGCCTGCGTGGGTTTCCTCCAGGTATTCCGGTTTCCTCCCACATTCCAAGGACATGCTGGTAGGTTAATTGGATCCTGTCTAAATTGTCCCTAGTATGTATGAATGTGAGTTAGGGACCTTAGATTGTAAGCTCCTTGAGGGGAGGGACTGATGTGAATGTACAATGTATATGTAAAGCGCTGCATAAATCGACGGCGCTATATAAGTACCTGAAATAAATAAATAAAGCAAAGATTTCAACCTGAAGTTGTTACATTCTTGGTGCTGGAAGTCATTCCAGAAGACCCCCCGGGGTCTTCTGGAATGACTTCCAGCACCAAGAATGTAACAACTTCAGGTTGAAATCTTTGATGTAAACCCATATGGCGGGCCACTGTGGTGAGCTTGCCATTGGACGAGTAGTATAAATGGTCTCCCATTATCTGCCTTAGTTCTATAATGGTCTTGCCTACATAGAATGCATTGCAGGCACAGACCATTAGATGGACAACCCCCCTCGTGCCACAGTTGGCATGTTGAGGGGAGAAGAAAATTTCCCCAATAGGAAGACACACCCCTTTCCACTATCCTAACTTTAAAGCGGGGGTTCACCCACACCGCCAAAAAAAAAAAATATTAAAAGCCAGCAGCTACAAATACTGCAGCTGCTGACTTTTAATACATGGCCACTTACCTGTCCCAGGGTCAGCGATGTCGGCAGGGGACGCCGAGAACCCGCTCGGTTCTCGGCAGCTGCCGCCGCCATCCTAGGTGAGGGAATCAGGAAGTGAAGCGTTGCGGCTTCACTTCCTGGTTCCCTACTGCGCATGCGCGAGTCGCGCTGCGCGTCCCAATTGTTCCTCGCTCTCTCCTGGGAGCTGTGTGTTCCCAGGAGACAGCGCGGTGGGGACGGGAAGAGGCGTAGACTCCCATGGGAGTCTATGCCGGAAGTGGGTGCAAATACCTGTCTTAGACAGGTATCTGCACCCCCCTCCCCCCTGAAAGGTGCCAAATGTGACACCGGAGGGGGGGAGGGTTCCGAAAAGCGGAAGTTCCATTTTTTGTGTGGAACTCCGCTTTAAGGATGATGGTACCCACGCTTACCTTCTTAACCACCTAAATTGAGGCATTACTCTACATTTCCGTTTTCTTGACTGATGAAAAAATAGGGCTTTCATCCATTCAAAAAAACGAATGTTGATGAAAGTGGATGAAAACGGATGCAAATGAATGATCATCCGTTGTCATTTGTTTTTCCATAGGAATGCATTAATGTTCGTTTTTCATCCGTTAACGGATGGATGAAAAACAGACGAATGGTCCGTATGTCTGAAAGGGGCCTTAATAGACTTAATTTTTTCTGTGCTTTTGCCTGCAATTTAAGTTTGTGACATTTGTTTCATTAAATTTCCAGCAGTGCTAAAAGCTACCTGAAAACTTCTAGCAGCATGTTTAAAATGTCAGCCTTTTTCCCATTGAAGTCTGCATATAACGCTTCTAAACTGAAGCTGTAGGTTGCATTTAACCACTTAAGGACCGAGCCTTTTCCTGAGATTTTGGTTTTTACAAGTTAAAAACAGTTTTTTTGCTAGAAAATGACTTAGAACCCCCAAACATTATATATATATATATATATATATATATATATATATATATATATATATGTATATATATATGTGTATATATATATATATTTTTTTTTTTTTTTAACACCCTAGAGCAGTGATGGCGAACCTTGGCACCCCAGATGTTTTGGAACTAAACTCCCCAGAATGATGTTCAACTACACTGCAGAGAGATTGAGCATTGTGGGAAATGTAGTTCCAAAACATCTGGAGTGCCAGGGTTCGCCATCACTGTCCTAGAGAATAAAACGACGGTCGTTGCAATACTTTCTGTTACACCGTATTTGCTTACCGGTCTTACAAGCAAATTTTTTTTTTTTTAAAGAATACACTTTTTTGAATTAAAAAATAAGACAATAGTAAAGTTAGCCCAATTTATTTTATATTGTGAAAGATAATGTTATACAGAGTAAATTGATACCCAACATGTCATGCTTCAAAATTGCGCCCGCACGTGGAATGGCGACAAACTTTTACCCTTAAAAATTTCCTTAGGCGACGTTTACAAAATTCTACAGGTTGCATGTTTTGTGTTACAGAGGAGGTCTATGGCTAGAATTATTGCTCTCGCTCCAACGATCGCGGCGATACCTCCACATATGCGTTCGCTTCTGCACGCAAGCTCGGCTGAATGGGGAACGTTTAAAAAAATGTTTTTTTTCTTATTTGTTTTACCTTTTATTTTTTATTTTTACACTGTTCTTTTAAAAAAAAATATCACTTTTATTCCTATTACAAGGAATGTAAACATCCCTTAATAGAAAAAAAAGCATGACAGGACCTCTTAAATATGAGATCTGGGGTCAAAAAGACCTCAGCTGTCATATTTACACTAAAACGCAATAAAAAATAATAATAATTAAATTTTCATTTGAAAAAATTAAAAAATGTCCCTTTAGGAGCTATGGTATGATATGGTGAGATGGAGATGGGTGGGGGCCATCTTCCCTTTGCTCTTTTCCATGCCTAACTGGAAGAAGAACCCGATCACCTCCGTCTCTACTGACTGCTCCGGTAAGCGGCTGAGGGCACCGGAGTGCGGCGGGAGGGGGGGTCCTCTCCTGCCGCCGATAAAAGTGAATCCGCCGCAGAGACCACTTTTATTTGAAAGCGGACCGCCCGCTGAAGAAGAGGATACCACGATTATGGCAGCTAGCTGCTGCCATAATGATATTCCTCTTCAAAGTAGCGAAATAAAAGGCCAGTGGGCGGTCCATAAGTGGTTAAAGTGTTTGTTAACCCAAAAAAAAAAAAAAAATGTGATATTGTCCCTTTAAAGCATGTTATACAGCACAGTGCTTGTGCTGTCATTTGGCCCCCTGTAATACGTGGCTATACCCTCCCCTCTCTCTCTCTCTCGGTAACGTGATCGTGGGGAACCGCTGTGAAACAAGGTAAAGGAAGGTTTTTTTAAAAAGAATAAAACACACAGACAGGAGCACTTGTTATTAGAACACAGAGGGGCTTATATAAAGTTATGGAAGTGGGTTAAAAACAACTTTAAGTTTTCTACACAGCTGCTCGAAGCTTCGTTAATGCATTTTAAATGCTTTGTAAAACCTTTGCTATACATAACCCTCATAGCCCTTTCTCTCTCTCTCTCTCTCTCTCACTTTCTCTTTCGCGCTCTCTCTCTCTCGCTCTCTTTCTCTCTCGCTCTCTCGCTCGCTCTCTCACTCTCTCTCTTTCTCTCTCGCTCTCTCTCTCTCGCTCTCTCGTCTTGGTTGGTAGTCAGCGGGGGGGACCTCGGCCCCCCCCACTGCATCTGTCAGCCGGGCAGAGGGGAGACACAGCCGTTAACGTGATCGTGGGGAACCGCTGCGAAACAAGGTAAAGGAAGGTTTTTTAAAAAGAATAAAACGCACAGACAGGAGCACTTGTTATTAGAACACAGAGGAGCTTATATAAAGTGGGTTAAAAACAACTTTAAGTTTTCTACAAAGCTGCTCGAAGCTTCATTAATGCATTTTAAATGCTTTGTAAAACCTTTGCTGTACATAGCCCTCAGGAATTGGAAAGATATTTTTTTGTACTGGCTGACTGTACAGCGCTATAGATCAAAAATTTTCATTTATTTTTTGTCCAGTTTGATATGCCCACGTCTCTTCAGAGGCCTTAATATTTAAAAAAAATAGTTTTATATAAAAATGATCATCTGTTTTGCTTGCTAATGTTAATGCTAATGTGTCTCTATACAGACTGTACACCTATGACATACGCTACATGGACAGTCCAGTAAAGGTGCACATGGACCATGTGTCTGCTGTCCTGGATGTTGATTATTCCCCTACTGGAAAGGAATTCGTATCCGCCAGCTTTGATAAATCCATTCGCATGTTTTCGGTTGAAAGCGGCCACAGCAGGTGAGAATATTATCAGCCTTACTGTAGAAAATAAGGTACTAAGGTCTTTTTCACACCAGTATGTGACGAAAAACTCAGGCTGTATTATGTGCTATTATCCACCTCAATACCGGGCACTTTCGCCCCCCTCCTGCCCAGGCCAATTTTCAGCTTTCAGCGCTGTCGCGCTTTGAATGACAATTGCGCGGTCATGCAACACTGTACCCAAATGAATTTATAATTTTCTTCCCACAAAGCTTTCTTTTGGTGGTCTTTAATCACCGCTGGGTTTTTTATTGTTTTGCTTTAGGAAAAAAAAAAGTTTTTTTTAGTTTGTCAGAAAATTTTGTAAATAAGGAATTTTTTCTCCTTCAATGAAGGGCACTGATGAGGAGGCACTAATATGCAGCACTGATGGGACTTTTAGCGCTGCATTGTAATCAGGGCACTGATGATCAGTGCCCTGATTAACCTATACCCCCCCCGTGAGGAGATCCCACTGATCGGCTCTCCTCACCTCACACTCTTAGTGTGAGGCGAGGAGAACCGCTAAATGGCATCTCCTTGTTTACATGCGACCGGCTGTGATTAGACGCGGCTCTTTGCCGAAATCGGGGTTGCGCCGTGTCCGCGGGATACGGTGATTCCCACTATCGCCGTAAAGCAATCGAGCTTGGGACCATTTATTTTATTTATTTTATTTATTTCAGGTACTTATATAGCGCCGTCAATTTACGCAGCGCTTTACATATACATTGTACATTCACATCAGTCCCTACCCTCAAGGAGCTTACAATCTAAGGTCCCTAACTCACATTCATACATACTAGGGACAATTTAGACAGGATCCAATTAACCTACCGGCATGTCTTTGGAGTGTGGGAGGAAACCGGAGTACCCGGAGGAAACCCACGCAGGCACAGGGAGAACATGCAAACTCCAAGCAGGTAGTGTCATGGTTGGGATTCGAACCAGTGACCCTTCTTACTGCTAGGCGAGAGTGCTACCACTACACCACTGTGCTGCCCATTGACAATTATACAGGGATCAGTGCTATAAAAATGCACCGATTACTGTATAAATGTCACTGGCAGGGAAGGGGTTAACAGTAGGGGCGATCAAGGGGTTAACTGTGTTCCCTCACTGTGTTCTAACTGTAGGAGGGGTGGAAGGAGAGAGAGATCAGTGTTCATACTTAGTATGAACACACAATCTGTCTCTACTCCTCTGAGAGAACCGGGATCTGTGTGTTTACACACACAGATCCCGGTTCTCGCTCTGTCACAAGCGAGCAAGCCCAACGGTCATCTCGCCCACCGGGCACTCGCATTGGCTCCGGGCACACGCTGTGCGCCCCTAGTGGCCAAAAGGCAAAGCGTCATGAGGTAACAACGTTTCACCCAGCTGTACCATTCTGCTGCAGTAAAACTACGGCGGCTGGTCGGCAAGAGATTAAGGGTGCACTCACACTGGAACAGTGGCTGAGTTTGAATGTTTCACTTCCACACTCCCCCTCTGGTCTGCACCCACACTGGGCTATAAAGAATGTATTCCCAGGCACACTTACATCATCACCTCTGCCAACCAGATAACAGTAATCCCTGCTTCTGTGCTCAGAGATCTATGGAGAGTTCTGTGCTCAGGCATGGTTGGTACTCGCACTGAAGCAAACTTTACCAAACCACAAGTGAACTGTGCCCGGGACCATCTCTTCCAAGTGTTCCCAGACACAGTAAGCTTAACTGTTCCCAGGCAACCTTAAACACATTGAATCAAAGTGGTAGCCAGTAACTAGCATAGGCAGAAGGAAGGGTCAGCCATAATATCCTCAATATTTTTCTCAGTACAGGTTTTCCTTCCAAGTAAACCATGAGTCTCGGAATAAATGAGTGGTGTCATTGCTGGCCCCTTCTGAAAATGCTAGCCACTTGGCTGTTTTATGAACCCTCTGGCTCTAATGCTTTCTAGGTCCTGACCCAGAACAAGTATGCAAAAGGTCAGAGAATGTTGGGCATCCTTGGCTGCAAACTTTCTCTGGGTCATTGACTCAAAATCAAATCAAAGCCACCAATGTCACCATGACTGGTCTTTTTCAGAAAAAGAGCACAGTATCCTCTTTCAAGCTTGTCTTGTGACTGATTTGCTTTAAAGCAATTCTGTTAGTGGGAAAAATGGCTGAAAAGTTCTACCTGCGGAGGAGAATAAATACTTACCTGTCCCATTGTCTGTGCCACCAATTGCTGGCACGGTGACCTCCATTTATTGTGGAAATGTTTTTAAAGTGCCGCTGGCCACCAGTGTTTTGGGATCATATTTTTAAAGGTAATGGAATGAAAGGTAATTGTAAGCAAACCTACAATTTTAGTTTTTTCCTTTTTTATGTAGTAAAAATATGAAACCCAGTGGTTATTAAAGACTACCAAAATAAAGTGCTATCTGTCTTAAAAAAAATATGATTACAGTGTTGCGTGACCAGATAATCGTCAGTCTAGCTATCACAGTGCTGAAAAATGGCCTAGTAATGAAGGAGTATATATGGTAAAGTACTCAATTTGTTAATGGTAAGAATGCAGCAGGACAGCTGATTGGATTGGCAAGGGACCCAGCCCAGAAATAAATGTAGATTACTGGAGTAGCGGTGTCTACTACAATTATTTACATCTTCTAGAGCCCTAGTGCCCAACCTGTGGCCTGAGGGTCACATGCAGCCTTTGGTATATAATGTGGGGCCCTGTAGTGGGAACATGGATTAGGGTAATAGCACTGGCCTTTGCTAGCCTCATTGAACATGTTCCCAATTTCATATTGTCTTCTGCAGAATATCCCCAGCCAACAATGCAGCATGTCCACAATCTCTGACCCTCATTTCCTCATTTCTGCAGTTTCTGACTGTCCTCCTAAGCATTACATATTTTGAACAATATGGGGTTAATTTACTAAACCTAGGGAGTGCAAAATCTGGTGAAGCTCTGCATGAAACCAATCAGTTTCCATGTTTTTTGTCAGAGCTTAATTGAACAAGTTGAAGTTAGAAGCTGATTGGCTACCATGCACAGCTGCACCAGATTTTGCACTCTCCAGTTTTGGTAATGTCAGGGACTGTATCTGAGTTCCCTTTATCTCATACATTAACAACCACTGTTCTAAAGGAATCCCCCGTGTATGGGTATATGCATGGTTACATTGGACCAAGCTTGACCAATGTAACTGTAACAAAAAGCCATACCTGGAATTCTTCTTTATTGTGAACAAACCAGACAGTATAGGGAACCTACAGTGAGGGGGATAAAAGTATTTGATCCCCTGCTGATTTTGTACGTTTGTCCACTGACAAAGAAATGATGAGTCTATAATTTTAATGGTAGGTTTATTTCTACAGTGAGAGACAGAATAACAACAATCCAGAAAAACGCATTTCAAAAAAAGTTCTAAATTGATTTGCATTTTAATGAGTGAAACAAGTATTTGACCCCTTCGCAAAACATGAAAGTACTTGGTGGCAAAACCCTTGTTGGCAATCAGACATTTCTTGTAGTTGTCCCCCAGGTTTGCACACATCTCAGGAGGGATTTTGTCCCACTCCTCTTTGCAGATCCTCTCTAAGTCATTAAGGTTTCAAGGCTGATGTTTGGTAACTTGAACCTTCAGGTCCCTCCACATATTTTATATGGTATTAGGGTCTGGAGACTGGCTAGGCCACTCCAGGACCTTAATGTGTTTCTTCTTGAGCCACACTTTTGTTGCCTTGGCTGTGTGTTTTGGGTCATTGTCATGCTGGAATACCCATTCCTGACCCTTTTCAATGCCCTGGCTGAGGGAAGGATGTTCTTACCCAAGATTTGACAGTACATGGCCCCGTCCATCGTCCCTTTGATCTGGTGAAGTTGTCCTGTCCCCTTAGCAGAAAAACGCCCCCAAAGCATAATGTTTCCATCTCAATGTTTGACGGTGGGGATGGTGTTCATGGGGTCATAGGCAGCATTCTTCCAAACACGGCAGGGTTGAGTTGATGCTAAAGAGTTTGATTTTGGTCTCATCTGACCACAGCACTTTCACCCAGTTCTCCTCTGAATCATTTAGATGCACATTTGCAAACTTCAGACAGGCCTGTACACGTGCTTTCTTGAGCAGGGTGACCTTTTGGGTGCTTCAGTCCTTCATGGCATAGTGTTACCAGTTGTTTCTGACTATGCTCCCAGCTGCCTTGAGATCATTGACAAGATTCTCCCGTGTAGTTCTGGGCTGATTCCTCACCGTTCTCATGATCATTGAACCTCTACAAGGCGAGATCTTGCATGGAGCCCCAGACCAAGGGAGAATGACAGTTATTTTGTGTTTCTTACATTTGCCAATAATCGCACCAACTGTTGTCACCCTCTCACCAAACTGCTTGGCGATGGTCTTGTAACCCATTCCAGCCTTGTGTAGGTCTATAATCTTGTCCCTGACTTCCTTGGGCAGCTCTTTGGTCTTGGCCATGGTGGAGAGATTGGAATCTGATTGATTGCTTCTGTGGACAGGTGTTTTTTATACAGGTAACAAGCTGAGATTAGGGGCCCTCCTTTTGAGAGTGCTCCTAATCTCAGCCTGTTGCCTGTATAGAGGACACCTGGGAGCCAGAAATTTTGCTGACTGATAGGGGATCAAATACTGTTTTCACTCATTAAAATGCAAATCAATTTAAAACTTTTTTTTTTTTTTTTAAATGCTTTTTTTTCCCGGATATTTTTGTTATTCTGTCTCTCACTGTTAAAGTAAACCTACCATTAAACTTATAGACTGATCATTTTTTTGTCAGTGGGCAAACGTACAAAATCAGCAGAGGATCTTTTTCCCTCCCTGTATAGTATTTTTCTGTATCTAAAAGCATTATGATGAGGTTAGGGACATGAAAAGTGTTTACAGTAGGTACCTTAACTGTGAGCTGTCTTCTTGGTCCCAGGGAAGTGTATCACACAAAGAGGATGCAGCATGTAACCTGTGTCAGATGGTCAGCGGACAACAAATACATTCTGTGCGGTTCAGATGAAATGAACATTCGTATATGGAAAGCCAATGCTTCAGAAAAACTTGGCCTGGTAAGAACGCTCGTCTTGTCCAATAAAGTAATCTGTTAATTGTGGCTGCAGAGGGACTGCATAGCCAGGGTGCAGCGCACAGCTCGAGGATGTGAGCTTCTCCTCTGACTCATTCTATACAACCTCAGATCTTGACATGAGTCATTAGCACTTCCAGTACTGTTCCTTTAATTAAGATGCAAGGTCATTGTATTTTCTTCATTTATAGAGAGAATCATTTCCTTTTAAGGGAACCTGCAAAGATAAAAATCTGAAACTGCCAGTGCATGCTTATTTCTGGGATAACAGACTGGGATGTTATCCTCATCCTTGTTTCACTACTTTGAGTTATTGCCTTGGAATAGAACTCCAGGTTTTAATGAAGTTTAAATAGTTAATTTGCACCAAGAAGGTCCAAACAAACTATTTCCTTCACTAATAGATGCAGCAGGTAGGTGCTCTGTAGGAACTGTATGTAGCCTGAGCTAGGTACCATGTAAAGGAGCGGCCCCCAAACTTTATGGTACCAGAACCGGTTTTGTGGCAGCCGGCGGGGTGTTCAGAGTCGTTCCTCAGCCCCTCTTCACACCATAACCCCCATTTACAGCACAGTCCCCCTTTATATCACAGTTCCCCTTTTATAGCAGTCCCACGATGTCCTCAGTTCCCCTTCACATCACAGCCCCCCTTTAGATTATAGTGCCCCTGTGCAGTGCAGTCCCCTTTACATTAATGTACCAAGGACTGGGGCGCTGTGATGTGAAGGGAACTGCAATGTAAAAGGGCATTGTGATATAAAGGGGACTGTACTTTAAAGGTGCACTGTAATGATTACAGTGCAGTCCCCTCTACATCACAGTGCCCTTTTACAGTGCCCCCAGCAATCATTCCCCCCCCCCCCTTCTCTCTAACGTCACAGTGCAGGGGCAGGATTTAGCCTGTGTCCTCTCCCCCCCTGCCGACTATGTCATCCTATCTGCAGGGTAGGATGCAGTAGGAGCTGCAGATCTGGATGGAGGGTGGAAGCTGTCCAACTTTTCATGTTAACAAGCAGGTTACACCCGCTAGTTAATATGAAAAGACTCCTGCTCTCTGCAAAGATCTCCAGCTGCTTCCATCCCCTGCCCTGCTGATAGGATGACATGGTTGGTGGGGAGGGAGAGATGGGAGAGGACACAGGCACAGCGGGAGTTGAGTGGTGACCACGGTCTGTCATGGACACCGGGACCCGGTCATCAACAGGCCACGGACTGATAGCGGTCCACGGCCTGGGGGTTGGGAACCCCTGGTATACAGCACTGTGTTCCAACAGTGGGATGGGAATTTCCCATCCGGCTCCCAAAACAAAACCAAGTTGGGCTGAATGCAGCTTAGCCAATCGGAGCATTCAGAGGAAGCTTTGTGTTCTATAAATGATTGCAAAGCATCATGTCTACTAGAGGAAGTTTTGCAATCTGCCAGTCTGCAACATCTTTATCGCTTAGTGAACACAGCAGCTCATGGTTGTCCCACATGTCTAGTGCTTGGCTTGGAAAGGGAAAAGGTTTGTGATGTGGTGTTTTCGGAGGATCCACACCCCTCTGCTGTCTATGTATCATGCAGTAGAGTGGGTGGGCTAAACAGGATAGTGTGGTAGATGCAGAAGACAGACCGTGGTAAAGTCTGATCGCTGCACGTTACACTGCCTGTTTAATTTGCGCTAATATCAAATATAAGTGCGCCGCTTTCTTTCTCGAACATCACGGGACACAGAGCCACAGTAATTACTGATGGGTTATATAGGTATCACTGGTGATTGGACACTGGCACACCCTATCAGGAAGTTCAACCCCCTATATAATCCCTCCCCCTTGCAGGGATACCTCAGTTTTTACGCCAGTGTCTTAGGTGATGGACGTGTAAAGATGTCCTGTGCTGAGCTCCAAAGGGAATATCCTAAGATCCTATACTGGGGCAAGCCAGGCGAACCGGATCCATTCAAAGTGTCTTTTCATGGCCGAATTGAATGGTACCCGGGCCTCGTGTCCGAAGAAACGAGGTTTTACCCGTAATGCTTCTCTTTTTAGAGAGCTGGACCCCGCAGATCAGAAAATGGCTTTAAACTTCCTAATTTCTGGCGAGGTGCTTTACGGTCCCAGAACTGTTGGATCCCCCTACTGATGGGGGCCCCAGTCTCTGACGGTTTTTTCAAACGGAGCCCACCGTGAGAGGTGAAGATTGGGTCTGTGTAAACAGCACCCTGCGGCTGGATAAGGTAAGAGGAGATTCCACAGAATTTTTGAGTTCTAGTGGCTTTTCTCCTTTAAGGTAAATGCATGCTATGCCTATTGTGACCACCGGGGGCTGCCAAGAGCACAAACCTACACATGCTGAATGTCTGTCTCAGGTGTTGTAATCGCTGTGTATGTCCCAGCGTATCAAGCAGGCTGCAAGCAGGTAAGGTGGATGGGGGGATTTCTCATGTTTGAATGTTCCCCCCCAGGCTAGAGAGGGGCCACAGGGGTCTAGAAAGTGGTTATACCACCCGGGCTCTGTGGCCTAATGGCCACCATCTCTGAAGATAGCCGTTCAGGCAAATCTTGTTACCAGTCTCCCTCCTTCCCCCCCCCCCATCCCCAGCCTTTTCTCCAGAGCATGACAGGAGAGTCGGCAGTGCGGGAAGCGCTCGTTTTTTTCAAAACTCGAGGGGGGGGGGGCGGTAGAGGAGGGGGCGGGATGTCAGCACAGAGTGTTTAGACTCCCACTCAGGCCAGCTGCAGGCTATTAAAGGCACTCTGTACAGGTGCACTCAGCCTTCTGAGAGACACAGAGCTGACGGTCGCATGTAAGGTGGGACACAGGCATTCTCCTAGGCAGCATTTACTGAAGTAACACCAGACTGAGCATTGGGTAGCAAGGCTTTTAGCCAGACTACATCGCTCAGCGGACAGTGTTCATTTGTATACCTCACACCTTGTTGCTTTGCACTATGGGTAGAAGAGGTTCAAGCACCCCAGGAACCAGAGACACTAGGGGATCTCGTTCAGGTTCTGAGGGCCCCCTGTCGGCAGCATCCTTCCCCCCTAAAGATGGGCCAGGGACGGCTAGCCAGGGAGAGCCATCGGGGTCAGGGGCTACACCTGCTTCTGGCACTTCAGCCCCTGTATATATTACACAAGAGGTTTTTTCCTCAACCATTAATGGTCTAGAGGAAAGATTAATGGCCGTGATTACGTCTTCACTCAGTGGAAGAAAACGCACTAGGCTTTCCTCTGTTCCCCAAGACCCTCAGACAGGAGCTCTGGGATAAAGGAGATGAATCCCTTTCAGAGGATCGGGATGGGATGGATGATTCCTCTTCGGAGGATTCAGGTGGAGAGGGACCCTCTGCGACTTCCCAAGAGGAGAAAGTCTTAGTGCAGATCCTCACTGGATTGGTCCGCTCCACATTTAAGTTGCCCATACCTGAAACTGCTAAAGAATCCTCTTCTGCTTTGGGGTCACTGAAACCTTTCCAAGCAGCACATGCTTTTCCTGTTCATACTTTACTTGAAAAGCTTATTTATTCTGAGTGGGATCACCCAGACAAACGTTTTTTTCCGCCGAGAAAGTTTTCAACACTTTATCCGATGGAAGAAAAGTTTATTAAAATGTGGGGAATTCCGGCTATTGATGCCGCCATTTCCTCAATAAATAATAGCCTGACTTGTCCTGTAGACAATGCTCAGATGCTCAGGGATCCTGTAGATAAAAGGATGGAATCCCTATTGAAGGATGTTTTCTCCTTAGCAGGATCAGTGGCCCAACCTGCAATAGCAGCGATTGGAGTCTGTCAATACTTAAGAGACCATGTTAAGCAGGTCATCAAAGTATTACCTGAACAGCAGGCCCAGGGGTTTGCTAACCTTCCAGCGGCCTTATGCTTTGTGGTTGACGCCATTAGAGATTCTATCGTGCAAACCTCCCGTCTTTCACTGGGGTTGGTGCATATACGTAGAATCCTATGGTTGAAAAATTGGTCAGCCGAAGCACCATGTAAGAAGCTACTGGCTGGGTTTCCATTTCGTGGTGCAAGGTTGTTTGGAGAGGACTTGGATAACTATATCAAGAGAATCTCTTGTGGGAAAAGCACTCTCTTACCTGTCAAGAAGAAGAGTAAGCGTCCCTCTTTCAAACGGACTCTTTCCCCAGCGCCGGGGGCTTCAGCCTCCAGGCAGTCTCGACGGCCGCCTCCATCGGGGTCCAGAGACAAGAGTCAACCCCAGGGACAAAAGAAGTCCTGGGGAAAGAAGCCTACTAGGCAAAACACTAAGACCTCTGCATGAGGGGGCGCCCCCGCTCACTCGAGTGGGGGGAAGACTGCGACAATTCTCAGAGCTCTGGCAGGAGGACTTCCAGGACAGATGGGTAGTCTCCACGGTAACCTTAGGGTACAAGCTGGAGTTTCAGGAATTCCCTTCTCCTCGGTTCCTCAGATCAAATGTTCCCAGAGAAGAAGCAGTCGCTCCTTCTAGCGTTAGAGCGACTTTTGTCGCAGGAGGTCATTATGATAGTTCCCGCAAAGGACCAGGGATTGGGCTTCTATTCCAACCTTTTTACGGTCCAAAAGCCAAATGGGGATGTCAGGCCCATTTTGGACTTAAGGGATCTGAACTGATTCCTAAGGATTCAATCCTTCCGCATGGAATCAATTCGAACAGTAGTTCCCACCCTGCAGGGAGGAGAATTTCTGGCATCAATAGACATCAGAGATGCATATCTGCATGTGCCCATTTTTCCTGCTCATCAGAAGTTTCTGCGCTTCGAGGTAGGAGGGCGCCATTTCCAGTTTATGGCTCTGCCCTTTGGGATAGCCACTGCACCTCGAGTGTTCACAAAGATCTTGGCTCCTCCTCTGGCCAGATTAAGGGCTCAGGGTATAGCTGTCATAGCATACCTAGACGACCTGCTCTTGATAGACCGGTCGGTAGCCTCTTTGAATGGAAACTTGAGGACCACGGTCAGGTATCTAGAACACCTGGGTTGGATCCTCAACTTAGAAAAGTCTTTCCTAAAACCAGTAAGAAGACTGGAATATTTAGGTCTGATTATACATACAAGCCAGGAGAAAATATTTCTACCCCAGGCAAAGATCACTGCTTTGAGAGAGCTGATTCTGACAGTAAGGACCAAGAAGGGTCCCTCAGTCCGCCTTTGTATGAGGCTACTAGGGAAGATGGTGTCTTCATTCAAAGCAGTTCCCTATGCTCAGTTTCACTCAAGAATGCTGCAACACAGTATTCTGTCGACCTGGAACAAGAAGGTTCAGGCATTAGACTTTCCAATGCACCTGTCGCATGCGGTGCGTCAGAGCCTCAATTGGTGGCTCATACCCGAAAACCTGCAGAAGGGGAAATCCTTTCTACCGGTTACCTGGACGGTGGTAACAACAGATGCCAGTCTGTCAGGTTTGGGAGCAGTTCTGGAACAGGCTGCGGTCCAAGGAGTATGGTCCAAGACAGAGAGGACCTTACCCATCAACATTCTGGAGATCCGGGCGATACATCTAGCTCTAAAAGCCTGGACTATCAGGCTACAGGGTTGTCCGGTCAGGATCCAGTCCGACAATGCCACAGCAGTGGCTTATGTCAATCATCAGGGAGGCACCCGGAGCCGAGCTGCTCAAAAAGAGGTGAACCAGATCTTAGTCTGGGCAGAGATGCATGTGCCATGCATATCGGCAGTTTTCATCCCGGGAATAGAGAATTGGCAGGCGGACTATCTAAGTCGCCAGCAGTTACTTCCAGGGGAATGGTCTCTGCATCCCGACGTCTTTTGGGCCATATGCCAAAGATGGGGGGTTCCAGATGTAGATCTCTTTGCATCCCGATTCAACAAAAAGATAGACAGATTTGTGGCAAGGACAAAAGATCCTCTTGCATGCGGGACGGATGCGTTGGTGATTCCGTGGCATCGGTTCTCACTGATTTACGCATTCCCGCCTATTCTGCTACTACCACGACTCCTTCGCAGGATCAGGCAGGAAAGGAAGTCGGTACTTCTGGTGGCCCCCGCTTGGCCCAGAAGGACTTGGTATGCAGAAATAGTAAGGATGACAGTAGGTTCCCCGTGGACACTACCAGAACGCCCAGACCTGTTATCTCAAGGTCCAGTGTTCCATCCTGCCTTACAAACGATAAATTTGACGGTTTGGCTATTGAGACCCACGTTCTGAAGAGTCGTGGGCTCTCAGGTCCTGTCATATCTACCTTGATTAATGCAAGGAAGCCAGCTTCCAGGATGATTTATCATAGAGTCTGGAAAGCTTATATAACCTGGTGTGAATCCAGAGGTTGGCATCCCAGGAAATATGTCATAGGTAGAATCCTTGATTTTCTACAGATGGGATTAGAGATGAAGCTGGCCTTGAGTACCATCAAGGGCCAGGTCTCTGCTTTATCAGTATTATTTCAGCGGCCACTTGCTTCGCATTCTTTGGTCCGAAACTTTATGCAGGGGGTGATGCGTCTTAATCCTCCGGTTAAAGCGCCCCTAAACCCCTGGGACTTGAATTTGGTCCTGGCTGTGTTACAGAAACGGCCTTTTGAACCAATAAGTCAGATTCCTTTGGTCTTGTTGACAAGGAAATTAATTTTTCTGGTGGCCATCTCTTCTGCTAGAAGAGTATCAGAATTAGCAGCTCTTTCCTGTAAGGAGCCTTATTTGATTATACACAAGGATAGAGTGGTACTACGCCCTCATCCTAGTTTTTTACCGAAGGTGGTTTCTGATTTTCATTTAAACCAAGACATTGTTCTACCTTCCTTTTTTCCAGATCCCTGTTCTCCGGAAGAGTGATCTCTACATTCGTTGGATGTAGTAAGAGCAGTTAAGGCCTATCTAGGGGCAACTACTCAGATCCACAAGACGGATGTTTTGTTTGTGCTGCCAGAGGGTCCCAATAGAGGACAGGCAGCGTCAAAAGCTACCATTTCTAAATGGATTCGACAGTTGATCATTCAAGCTTACGGTTTGAAACAGAAGATTCCTCCGTTTCAGATCAGGGCACATTCCACAAGGGCTATTGGTGCTTCTTGGGCAGTGCATCACCGGGCCTCTATGGCTCAAATCTGCAAGGACGCAACCTGGTCTTCAGTTCATACATTCACCAGATTCTATCAGGTGGATGTGAGAAGGCATGAGGATATCGCCTTTGGGCGTAGTGTGCTGCAGGCAGCAGTACAGGGTCCTCAGGTCTGATTGCACCCTACTTGGTCGTGGTTCCCCCCCCTCAGGTAGCATTGCTCTGGGACATCCCATCAGTAATTACTGTGGCTCTGTGTCCCGTGATGTTCGAGAAAGAAAATAGGATTTTTTAAAACGGCTTACCTGTAAAATCCTTTTCTTTCGAAGGACATCACGGGACACAGAGGTCCCACCCCTCTTCTAATACACTATATTGCTTGGCTACAAAACTGAGGTATCCCTGCAAGGGGGAGGGATTATATAGGGGGTTGAACTTCCTGATAGGGTGTGCCAGTGTCCAATCACCAGTGATACCTATATAACCCATCAGTAATTACTGTGGCTCTGTGTCCCGTGATGTCCTTCGAAAGAAAAGGATTTTACAGGTAAGCTGTTTTTAAAAATCCTATTTTTCCACTATTCATTCCCATGCAATGCCTCATTTCATAAAGCTGAACACCATGATAAAACAAACGTCGTCAAATTACAAGAATCCTGAAGGTGCTTTAATCTTTGTGTACTTATTCCGGATCTATGAAATAGTCCAGCGTGAAAGGATGTCTGCCCTTTGAGACCAGTCTCTATTGCTCGCTCTCCTTGTGCAGGGGGACTGGTCTGGTATCCACCCCCTCCTGTAGTTTTTTTGCAGACAGCCTGCAGTGGGTGGGGCTGCTCTCTGTACAAGCTAAGTACAGCATTGTGATGTTACTTCTACTTTTATATGGTATTAACTGGATTTGCACAGGGATTTGGTGCACTCAAAGTGGATTTATATCATTTGTGGCTATTGAATAATATTTTAACATTTTTTTTATTGATTTATGCCTGGAGTTCACCTAACAATGTAGAGTGCCCATGCCAAGTAGCAGTGCTAAAGGAAAGAAGCAGTAAGTGTAAACCGAGGCAAACGCTTGTGGAAAAATCTGTCTATGGTTTGTTTAAATCATTTTGACTGTGTGCATGTTTTGCCTTTTTTTTTTTTTTTCCCTCACTTCCTGTCCTGATGACACCAGCAAAAAGGCAAAAAGGTACTGCCCATCTCTTGGAAGGATTTTTTTTTAGGGCCCATGCACACAGGCGTATTTGCAGGTGTATGGCCTATGGTGTAAAACATGCCAGTATTCGCAGCTTCAGGGAGCTCCCGCTGCGGTATAATTCTGCCCATATGAATGAATTACTAAATACGCTGTACACAGGTATACACATGTAAACTCCAGTACTTGCAATTTACACAAATATGGAAAATATGTGTGTAAAGTACCAGCATATACCCTTGTACTGTGTATTGTGTACACACGGCGCTGCTTGGTCCCACAACACCTTATCCCCCGCCCCCCCGCCAATGGCTCCTGCTGCTCTCAGTGAAGCCTGTGAATGTAGGAAGAGAGGACAGCGGGACTGCCAGTTAAGACATCGTTGGATCAAGAGTGGTGTCAGGTAAGTGTTCAGGGGTGGGGGAAGGTCGCACAGCAAGTAATAAAATGTTTTTTTCCTTAATGCAGGGAATGCATTAAAGTGGACCTTCAGTCATTTTTTCATCTTTCCATCTTTCCATATTTTGTTTCTGACAGTAAATACCTAATACATCCCACTTCCAGTTTCTTGTATAGTCATTAGCCTAGGCTTATGACATCATGCATATCTCTCTCTGTTTTTTTTGCAAATTTCATTAAGGCATGCAAAATTGCGTGGTTCTGTACACGTTCACAAAATGCTATAGTGTGCAGCCTTCAAAAAAAAAAGCTGGCAGCCCTTTAACTCGAGTTGTAGCTTGACACACTTGCATTGGTTATTATTTCTCTTATAGATTTCTCTACACCATGTTAGTTTGCCAAAAACTAAAAATCCCACAAATCGGTATCCTGATGTTTGGGTGCAGTTTGATAAACCACAACAACAAGAAAAGCTTCAAAACAATGTGAATAATTTATTGTGTTGTTCAGTTTTGTACTAATTACTTACAGGAGTCTTCTAGGTTAATGTGTTCATTTTCTGGCCACATGGAGGCGCTATCCAGCTTTTCACCACTGCGGGAGACTTAAGTCTCCTGTAAATAGCACTGTTTTTCAGTGTACAGGTCATTGCTCAACACTTTAACAAGAAAGCACAATTAATTGAATCCTAATTAGTTTTTCTCCTAGCAGGAGGCCAATGTAAATAGCCAAGAGCGCAGTTCTCTTCTAGCTGTTTAAAGACTAGGGGGGTTCTGCAGGGTATCTAAGGGTGGGGGGCTGGATATTACACTTAGTATCCAGTAGCAGTGAATGTGACTTTTATAAAAACAATAATAAAACAAATATTTTAAAATTAAATAATAAAAACAACAATAAAGGAAGATTCACCTGCAGTGAATAATTGATGTCAGATTCACTACTTTATATTTATACCCCATACAAGTCAAATCATCTTCCTTTTTTTTGTGTGATGTCTTTACATTCTATCTGATGGGCTTCAAGGCACTTGATTCTGGTTTTACGCTATTACAAAGACTAAATCCTGTCTATCCCCCCCCCCCCCCCCCCACTTCCTTATCCCATTCCATCCAATTAAAGCATCATATTGCTACGCAGTGATGAAGCAAAAAAAAAAGGTACAACTTATGTAGGAGTTATCTGCAGCACTCTCTCCTCCACAGCCTTCCTTAATACACTTATCAAAGGATATTTCTCCGCTTCCAGGAGGCAAAGGGTGGGGATCTAGTGTCACACACTGCACAGATCTGAGCGTAATCTGATACCTGAGTGGAGGGAATGGGCACACCCCCTCTTCCCCTCTACACAGTCTCATTGGAAGAAATGTGAAGCCGAGGCTGTCAATCACCTGCTGTGTGCTGGATGGGAGCAGGACTGTCTCCTAGGATTGCCTGGTGTCAGGAAAAACTGTTGGTAGTGGCTCATAACAGAGCAGACAAGATCCACACTAAATGCTATGGACTGAGGCAAGTACACGCTATATAAGGATATGCTTTGCTCATTTTTCATTTTAGGGTTTGCAGCCACTTTAAAGTGTATGATCACAATGTAAAAACCTATATTAATTTCTGCATTGTATTTAAATTATTTCTAAGCTAACCCCTTGGCGCCGGTCATCCGCAAATATGTGGCCTCTCAGCGCCTGGTCTTTAGCGCCGATGGGACTGCACAGTTGCATGAATTGCCCCCAAGTGAGTCACCTGCTGAGTCACCATCGCCAAGCCAATCACGGTGGTCACGTGATCTTAAGCCGCGGCCCGCCTCCTGGCATCCTAAACCTCTTAAACCACAGTCCATATTCCCATCGCATACATTCCTGAAATAAGCTCTTTAGGCTGCTAGGTGCTTTAGTGATCACCAGCTGTATACTGGAACCTACAGTATCTCACAAAAGTGAGTACACCCCTCACATTTTTGTAAATATTTTATTCTATCTTTTCATGTGACAACACTGAAGAAATGACACTTTGTTACAATGTAAAGTAGTGAGTGTACAGCTTGTATAACAGTGTAAATTTGCTGTCCCCTCAAAATAACTTAACACACAGCCATTAATGTCTAAACCGCTGGCAACAAAAGTGAGTACACCCCTAAGTGAAAATGTCCAAATTGGGCACAAAGTGTCAATATTTTGTGTGGCCACCATTATTTTCCAGCACTGCCTTAACCCTCTTGGGTGTGGAGTTCACCAGAGCTTCACAGGTTGCCACTGGAGTCCTCTTCCACTCCTCCATGACGACATCACAGAGCTGGTGGATGTTAGAGACCTTGCGCTCCTCCACCTTCCGTTTGAGGATGCCCCACAGATGCTCAATAGGGTTTAGGTCTGGAGACATGCTTGGCCACTCCATCACCTTTACCCTCAGCTTCTTTAGCAATGCAGTGTTAGTCTTGGAGGTTTGTTTGGGGTCGTTATCATGTTTGAATACTGCCCTGCGGCCCAGTCTCTGAAGGGAGAGGGATCATGCTCTGCTTCAGTATGTCACAGTACATGTTGGCATTCATGGTTCCCTCAATGAACTGTAGCTCCCCAGTGCCGGCAGCACTCATGCAGCCCCAGACCATGACACTCCCACCACCATGCTTGACTGTAGACAAGATACACTTGTCTTTGTACTCCTCACCTGGTTGCAGCCACACACGCTTGACACCATCTGACCCAAATAGGTTTATCTTGGTCTCATCAGAATCCATGTCCAAACTGTTTGTGGGCTTTCATCTTTAGAAGAGGCTTCCTTTTGGGACAACAGCCATGCAGACAAATTTGATGCAGTGTGCGGCGTATGGTGTGATCACTGACAGGCTGACCCCCCATCCCTTCAACCTCTGCAGCAGTGCTGGCAGCACTCATACGTCTATTTCCCAAAGACAACCTCTGCATATAACGCTGAGCATGCGCACTCAACCTCTTGACCATGACGAGGCCTGTTATGAATGGAATCTGTCCTGTTAAACCCCTGTATGGTCTTGGCCACCATGTTGCAGCTCAGTTTCAGGGTCTTTGCAATCTTCTTATAGCCTAGGCCATCTTTAAGGAGAGCAACAATTTTTGTTTCAGATCCTCAAAGAGTTCTTAGCCATGAGGAGCCATGTTGAACTTGCATTGACCAGTATGAGAGAGTGAGAGTGATAACACCAAATTTAACACACCTGCTCCCTATTCACACCTGAGACCTTGCAACACTAACGAGTCACATGACACCAGGGAGGGAAAATGGCTAATTGTGCCCAGTTTGGATATTTTTTACTTAGGGTTGTACTTACTTTTGTTGCCAGCGGTTTAGACATTAATGGCTGTGTGTTGAGTTATTTTGAGGGGACAGCAAATTTACACTGTTATACCAGCTTTACACTCACTACTTTACATTTTAGCAAAGTGTAATTTCTTCAGTGTTGTCACATGAAAAGATAGAATAAAATATTTACAAAAATGTGAGGGGTGTACTAACTTTTGTGAGATACTGTATATGATATGTAGATATTCGCCAGCACACGAAGGATCATCAATTTCACCCAAGAGTTTTTTTTTATTCGAGAAAGATCACAAAGCAGTGTAGCGCAAGGTTTGGGAAGCCACGCAGGACCCCTTTATCAGGCATGTGACCTCTTAGAGGGGCAGGAGGCGTTGACGCTACGAGGTTAATCTGGATGATCTTAAAGTTTTGTAAACTTACTTTGTGAAGATCCCCACACATTTTCTATTTTGAATTCTGTAACATGTAGTCACTGTGCCTCGTAAGTAGGCACTGCGGTGTCACTCATTTGACAGAGCCTACCTTCTACATTATGGAGGTGGAGGAGTTACAGGACCTGTCAAAACTTTCAGCGCTGCTCCATGCAAGAGCATAATATGGTGTGGTCCCCCGCAGGTGATCAAGAAAGAGGGTGCTGGCATCCAGTTTCATAAATCCAGGGTGTCAGTAAGAAAGGTATAAGACACCGCTCAAACAACTCGATCCATGTTAGGTGTAAATGATGGCCTCAGCCAGCGCTGCTCCACTGACCACACCCTATGACGCATTTCGCCTTGCCCAGCAGGTCTTAGTCATAGAGGTGTCGGTACAGGAATTGCTGCTTTCAGGCAGCAAGGTACCATGGGATATGTAGTCCTTATCGTAAAAAGAGTAGAAGCTGCAAAGCATGCAGGGAAAGTTCTGGAAAGAGACTGCCAGCAGACAGGCAGAACTCACAACCTAACAGGAGATTTTTAAAGTAAGTTTATATTTGATTGTCAAATATAAGTATTGTTTTTATTGTAATTACAATGCTGATGATATCAAATGAAAGTGTATGCTGTGACCATCCTATAATATGACCACTCCTTCTGGAAATGCTAATTGCCTGGCTAACATGTTGACTATCTTGATTGAATATTCTAAAATGATGACCCAGAATAGATATGCATATAAGGACTTCTGAATTCAAAAAGTATTGAAGCCAAAAGACTAGGGTAACTGCCAGGCAACAGACATTGTTTTAAAAGGAGGTAATGGCAGCCCCTGTGTTTCTTTTATGACATGTACTTCAAAAAACACACCTATTAGCCTTACTTAAGGGCCCGTACACACGATCAGAAAATCGTATGAAAAATACTGCTTTAGAATCGATCATACGATAATCATTCTAATCGTTAGTACGAAGCTTTTCTAAAGCTGATCACAACAATTGCTGCAAAATTATCCAATGGCATATGCACGAAAATGCTTCTGGTACAATACCAGATCATACAAAATGTGTTTAATCAGTACAGTAGTCGTCTTAAAATACAATAGAAATACACTACGACACATTATGTCACTTCCGAATATTTATTTTGTTCGAGATTTTTTTGTAACTTTAGTAACTCCTTTATTTTCAATATGAGACTAGCATGCAAAAAAAACAGGTGATCATTCCTTTGTTCACAATAAGTCAGGCCAGCCACTTCACACGGACCAACAGAAGTAAGTGGAGATCATTGAAATAGCGGTGTCTACTGTAGTGATTTTTAGCTTCCGGGGGTATCCGTATGGTATATACATGGTTACATTGGTCCAAGCTGGATCAATGTACTATGTATAATATAGCCATACTTGCAATTCTTCTTTAACCACTTGCCGCCCGGCCTATAGCAGAATGACGGCCAGGCGGTGGTTCCGTTATCCTAACTCTTTCAAGATAACAAGCCGGCGCGTGCCTGTGTCAGTCTAACTCACCGCAACTCCGATCTAGGTAAGGAGCCTCTGACCGAGGCTTTCAATCACAGCCAGTCAGAGGGAGGGAGTGGAGCTGAACAGCTATACCGTCTGTGAATGGACATGGGAAGCTGTGGCTCGGGAGAGAGCCTACTTGGGTGCCCCTATTGCAAGCTGCTTGCTCTGGGGCAGGAGGAAGGGGGCAGGAATGCCAGTGTGGGACCCGAGAAGAGGAAGATTGGGGCTGCTCTGTGCAAAACCACTGCACAGAGCAGATAAGTATGACATGTTTGTTATTTTTATTTTATTTATTTTTTTAAACTAAGACTTTAATACCACTTTAAATGGAGTTTTGGACTAAGAAAAAAAAACTAATTCTAGCTCAACTCCAGCTGAACAGTACCTGCTAATAGGGGATTTCAAGCTGTGAAATGGTACTACAGCTCTACCTGCATAGAAAAGACTTGGGCAGGCTGGCTCTGTTTGTTTTCAGGCCGTCCCCGGGTTACAAACATCCGACTTACAAATGGAAGGAGACGACAGGAAGTGAGTGGAAATCTACCCCTAGGAAGGGAAACTCACTCCTGTAAGAGTTATAATGGGAAAAAGGTGTCTTCACTGAAGCTTTATCACCAATCCTTGTTTCCACAACAACCCAAAATTTTCAAAATCCGATTGTCACAGGGGCAGAACGTGAGGTGAAATCTTCTGAACAGGGGAGCAGACAGCAAAACAAACATTACAGGGGTGTTATCCCTTCCCTATGCCAATCAAAAAACGTAAAAATTATTTTTTGGTTGGAGCTACACTTTAAAAATGTATAATAGCAATCAAGTGAAGCAGCGCTGTATATGTACACTCCTAGATCTTCAAAAAATGTCACAATACAATGTGCAAAAAAAATGCATTTTTTTTGCATGTTGTATTGTGACATTTTTCGAAGATTGCACTTTATTGGATATTTATGAATGTACATGTATAGCGCTGCTTCACTTGATTTGCTATTCTATAATTTTGGTGCTGGTGACACTATAGAAGTCTAGCGGCTATATACAGTATTTATTACACTTTTTATTTATTCTTATTTAACACCTTGAGTAGCGCACAAGTACCCCACTTGTTTATACTTAAAAAATGTACCTGTTCCGACATACAAATTCAACTTAGGAACAAACCTACAGACCCCATCTTGTTTGTAATCCGGGGACTGCCTGTACAGCATTCGATTGCTCTTCCTCTGCCAGTGCAGTATACGCCGATCAGATATGTGTGATGAAACAGTTAATCAGAGCCTCTTTGCTCACCATGTAATGCATTGTATGCATACATACAGGTTCTCGTCTACAAAACTGTTTAGGTTGTACTAAATCAGCAACAGCACTTTGCTCTTCCTCAATTAAATTAAAGAAAATCATTGCTTTTAATTAGAATAAAAGCCCTCTCACTCGGAAGCTGTTGACAACTTGCTGCACAATAGGGAAAAAAATGTTGGCTCTGTTTAGGCTGGCTCAGGAAGATGCCCGGGATTATGGTGTATTTGGGGGCTGTTAAGTATAGTTGGCAAATTACCTAGTATTTTTTTAAGGGATGTCAAAATAATTATGTCACTTAAAGGGGGTTTCATCTTAAAGCGTGCCTGTTTGCTATAACGCAGCCTCTTCGCTGCATGTTGGCCGCTGTGTGTATTCCACGCTTCGGGTATGTGCAATACTCACTTACCAACTGCACTCTGTGGTTGCTCCCACCAGTTCATACATAACTATAGGTTGCCCATCCTGGTGGGAGGAACCACATCATATGGTGGGGAAACTGTTTTTAATCCATCTGCCCAGTTAAATACCTGTAGCGGCTGGCAAAGAGGCATCATTTAAACAAACAGGACACCAGAAAGATACATTTAATTGCTTTTTTTTATTATTATTATCAGCAGGTATGCAATCATAAATATATCAAAAGTAACTTGTACTCACAGGGTAACTTTAAAGTAGATTTAAACCCTAACACAATGACATCTTAGCTTGCTATGGTACTTTGTATCATAAGCCATTGTTATTTCTTTCCTTTTAAAGTATGTTTGTTTTTTTTTTTTGTTTGTTTTTCTACATTTTTTTTTCTTTTATTTATTTATTTTCATTCTTTGTGGAATCTCAGTGCTGCTGATCTTCTTCTCCAGCCTGTCTGCAGCAACTTCCTGTCTCCATACATGCACCCCAGTTCTTGTCGTTGTTCAGGGCAGGCTTCTTGATAGTGAAAGCTTTTTTTTGCGAAATTTCTCCTGTAGGTCACGGGAGTACACTTAACTTTTGCCCTTCTGTGACCCAAAGTCACTATTGCCAGCAATCAGCTGATGTGGCATAGCCACTGCAGGCTCTGGAAGGGTCCCGACAATGTTGTCAGGATCCACTTTGCGGCCTGATTGACAGCTGGCTCCTCCTCTTGGTGTGAAGGGTGGGAGCCGGAGCCCCCTCCCCAGTTGGCCCCTTAGGGAGCTCTAGAGGGGCAGAATGGAGAGCAGTGACTGCCATCATGTCATCACTCAATTCTCAGTCTTAGAACCAACATGGGAGCATAGAGGTGAGTATTGATGGGTTTTTTGTTTGTGTGTTTTTTTTCTTTTTTTTTTTTTACCCCAAATTTCTGCTTTAAAGAGACTGAGAGTTAAAATTTTATGAGATTTTAGTGATTGAGATTATATCTACTTTTAATGAAGATTGCCACTTCCCCTTCTGCTAAATCACAGGATGGAACCCTCTCTTGTCCACTTTATTATCAGAAGTGACTGGCAGCAATAAGGCTATTACTTGCTTTTAATAATGGGTCGGTCTTTCAAGGTATGACAACTCTACTGATCTGTGGGTTAGAGGTGTAGAGGTTTTCCACATTTTCTGGGAAACTCTGAGCAGAAAAACTTTAATTTCAGTAAATTCCACAAAAGCCACAAGCAATATAAATCCACGTTGTGTGCATCAAATGCATTTTCATATCCAGTTATTACTTTGTAAAAATAGCAGTGACATCATCCCGTGTGTAAACATGCATTTTTCAGGTGCTTCTATTGAGGCCAATAGTAGGTAGGGCAGTGTACAGACGTCAGTAGTAGGTAGGGTAGTATCCAGGAGTCAGTAGTATGTAGGGCAGTGTACAGAGGTCGGTAGAATGTAGGACAGTGTACACAGGTCAGTGGAATGTAGGGCAGTGTACACAGGTCGGTGGTATGTAGGGCAGTGTACACAGGTCGGTGGTATGTAGGGCAGTGTACACAGGTCGGTGGTATGTAGGGCAGTGTACACAGGTCGGTGGTATGTAGGGCAGTGTACACAGGTCGGTGGTATGTAGGGCGGTGTACAGAGGTCGGTGGAATGTAGGGCGGTGTACAGAGGTCGGTAGAATGTAGGGCGGTGTACACAGGTCGGTGGTATGTAGGGCGGTGTACACAGGTCGGTGGTATGTAGGGCGGTGTACACAGGTCGGTAGAATGTAGGGCGGTGTACACAGGTCGGTAGAATGTAGGGCGGTGTGCACAGGTCGGTAGAATGTAGGGCGGTGTACACAGGTCGGTAGAATGTAGGGCGGTGTACACAGGTCGGTAGAATGTAGGGCGGTGTACACAGGTCGGTAGAATGTAGGGCGGTGTACACAGGTCGGTAGAATGTAGGGCGGTGTACAGAGGTCGGTAGAATGTAGGGCGGTGTACAGAGGTCGGTAGAATGTAGGGCGGTGTACAGAGGTCGGTAGAATGTAGGGCGGTGTACAGAGGTCGGTAGAATGTAGGGCGGTGTACACAGGTCGGTAGAATGTAGGGCGGTGTACACAGGTCGGTAGAATGTAGGGCGGTGTACACAGGTCGGTAGAATGTAGGGCGGTGTACACAGGTCGGTAGAATGTAGGGCGGTGTACACAGGTCGGTAGAATGTAGGGCGGTGTACACAGGTCGGTAGAATGTAGGGCGGTGTACACAGGTCGGTAGAATGTAGGGCGGTGTACAGAGGTCGGTAGAATGTAGGGCGGTGTACAGAGGTCGGTAGAATGTAGGGCGGTGTACAGAGGTCGGTAGAATGTAGGGCGGTGTACAGAGGTCGGTAGAATGTAGGGCGGTGTACAGAGGTCGGTAGAATGTAGGGCGGTGTACAGAGGTCGGTAGAATGTAGGGCGGTGTACAGAGGTCGGTAGAATGTAGGGCGGTGTACAGAGGTCGGTAGAATGTAGGGCGGTGTACAGAGGTCGGTAGAATGTAGGGCGGTGTACAGAGGTCGGTAGAATGTAGGGCGGTGTACAGAAGTCAGTAGAATGTAGGGTAGTGCGCAGAGAACTGGGTTGAGCAGGACAGGGGGTCAGGAGGAGATGGTACAATGGGTTTAAGAGGGCACACTGCAGTGGGGTTAGGAGGGCACAAAAGCAGTTTCCTGATGCAAAGAGGCACAGGGAAACTGCTGTAGCAGATCTACTTGTTGTGGTGCACTGGTCCTCCACCTGGCTGTCCTCTTTTCCATCCCAGTTGATGATGCCCACATAACAGCTCCTTGGTGGTAATATGTGTGTGTGGGGGGGGGGGGGGGGGGGGTGAGGTGAGGTGGTGGAGATCAGTGCACTAAGCTCAGGTTTGTTGGACAAGAGCTCGAACCCGCCCAAGCTATTCTGACTGAAAACTGTCAAAGCTGACAGAATCATAGGAGGCAGAGGCATTCCCTTTTGGTAGCAAAATAAAATCAAAAAGGCTTTGTGGTTTGTCACAGTCTATCGTAGAATCTGTCCATGTAAGCCTTTTATATTTTGTTTATTTTAGCTGACGCCACGCGAGAAGGCCGCTCAGAACTACAACCAGAAGCTGAAGGAAAAATTCCAGCATCACCCACAAATCAAGAGAATTTCAAGACACAGACACCTCCCCAAATCTATATACAGCCAGATAAAGGAGCAGCGCATTATGAAGGAAGCCCGTCGCAAGAAGTATGTAAACATTTTTGGTTGTCACCTGAAGTATTGTACTTGTGTACAAAACGAACATAAAATGTGTCAGTTTTGGTTGAAAAGTCTAATTTTATATTTGGAAGGGTTTTACAAAACTTCAATACAGATTCCTTCCTTTTGAGGTTCATGTGCACAGACTAAAATTGGAATTTTTTTTTGGCCTAGCGTTAATCTTCTGGTGCTTTCCCATGCTGGGGAGCAGTGTACAGGCTGCTCTACCAGTGAATGGTTGTACATGACCGTACCCTTATAAATGTCAATGCTTCATTGCATTGGCATTTATCCCCTCATTTGTGTCCGTGTGTGAACTGTTACTGCTATAACTATATATAACTATATTGTCAAAAGTGATTTGAGCAAAGGTTTGTATGGCTCAGAACAGAGGAAAACAAAGTCTTTCAAAGACTTTGGAAGTTTGCAGTCAGGGTGTCCAAGCCGAGGTGTCCTCCCTGCCTTTACACGCACATGAACTTTAATGGCATCCCAGTCTTAGTCTGTAGGGTTCAATATTGAGTTGGCCCTCCCTTTGCAGCTATAACAGCTTCAACTCTTCTGGGAAGGCCGTCCACAAGGTTTAGGAGTGTGTCTATGGCAGGGTTTCTCAACTCCAGTCCTCAAGGCGCCCCAACAGGTCATGTTTTCAGGATTTCCATTATTTCGCACAGGTAATTTGATCAGTTTCACTGCCTTAGTAATTACCACAGCTGTTTCATCTGAGGGAAATCCTGAAAACATGACCTGTTGGGGCGCCTTGAGGACTGGAGTTGAGAAACACTGGTCTATGGGAATGTTTGACCATTCTTCCAGAAGAGCATTTGTGAGGTCAAGCACTGAGAAGGCCTGGCTCACAGTCCCCACTCTAATTCATCCCAAAGGTGTTCTGTCGGGTTGAGGCAGGGCCAGTCATGTTCCTCCACCCAAAACTCCTCATCCATGTCTTGTTCATGACAAATATACTGTGCACTGCATGTGCACTTCAAGTGCATTTGCTCTAGATCTGAGGGGGAGCTCTTTTGGTTTCTATCATCCAATCATGTACAAGCAAAAATGCTATTGTGTGGGTTTTTTTGGTTTTTTTTTATTTCCTTGTATGTAATTGAGTATTCTTTGCAAGGTGAAGCTTTACCTTGTTTACAAAGCTCTGGAGCAAGTGCGCTTGCAGTGCACAGTATATTTGCCCTTAGTAAATCAACCCCAATGTGTTATAAGGTATATCATTTTATGTGGCTTGCAACATTACCTTCCAGCCTGTGTCCAGCACAATCCTGATGTCATAGAATATTTATGGATGATGGAAGATGGACTCTTAGTTTCAGATACAGAACTACTCTAATGCTGATCTTGTTCTCCCATAAAACCTCTCATTTGGTTCTAAGGCTCTGTTCACATTACCGCGACTTGTGAGACCCCAAGTCATGTGACATGTGAAATCCCATGTTAGTCAATGAGAGCTGTCTTTAATTAGCACACTCCGACTTCAGAAAAGGTTCCTGTACTACTTCAAGGCGACTTCTATTCTATACTTCTATCAAAGTGGTACTCCAGTCGCCAGGAAGTCGCCTGACAGTCGCACCGCAAGTCATGTGATTTTCAAACAATAGCATTGTGAACCAAGCCTTATTTTTTTAACTTAACAGTTGTCCATAGGAAAACGGTGATTAGAAACTGCTAGGAATGTTGATGCGATCATTATAATTCATAAATATGCTGTGAAGTTTATTTTTAGCATCTGTATTAGCAAGAAGAGTGTTCCAAAATATTATTCACAATTTATGAACTGTAATCTCCTTTACAGGGATGTGAATCGTCGCAAACACAGCAAAGCGGGCACAGTGCCAATTTTATCAGAGAAGCAGAAGCCTGTGGTGGCCGTGGTGGACTAAGGCTGTCCTTTGCCGTGTCAGTTTGTGGATATAGGGGCACAGTATTTCTTTCAATGCTTTTGGGACTGGGACAGCAAACCCAAAAATCTATTTTTCATATCTGGGCAGAGTCATCCAGAAACATGTCTGTTTGGGTTGTTTGGAATATCCCTTGTAAAATGTTGGTTTTATTTTCAAAAACCTATATGAACATGTGACTTAAAAGACACCTCATTGTTAAAAAGTAACGGGGGATGTGAGTGCTGCGGGATTGGGGGAGAAGGTCTTCTCCACTCAGACATCACTTTGTACTACAATTTTAAAGCATGACATGTTTGGCATCTATTTACTTGGCGTAACATAATTTTTACCAAAAAATTGGGTATTGTATTGTGTTTGTGTTCACCAAAATTCATTAAAGTGTATATTTTCCAAAAAACTTGTGTTTGAAAAATCGCTGTGCAAAATAGGGATTACAACACCCACCATTTTATTCTCTAGGGCCTGTGCCTAAAAACATATTTATTGTTTGGGGTTCTAAGTAATTTTCTAGCAAATGCAGAATTATCAGAATTGGCTTTGGCAGATAGTGGTTAAAATGAACCTTTATTTCTATTGTGACAAATTCCCCTTTAAGTGAATTTGCAATTGTGTTTTCTTCACACTAACACAATTCATTAGGACTAATGTATACACACATTTTTGTAGATTAAAAGTTCAATGGAGAAAAAAGTAACTTTTTTTCCTCCATGGAAGTGCTGTTCCTGCTCTCTCACACTGTAGTGTTCTGTGCTGGCAGAGCTGAGTAATAGCCACACACACCCATCAGCACAAGTATCTTCACACAGACTTGTAGTGTAAAAAAGAGAGAGAGGTGTGTGTGTGTCAGAGCAGGGTTGTTAAAATGGAAGTTTAAAAAAACAAAAAGCTTGGGAACGGGAAGGTTTCTTTTATTGCATACATACCCCGGGGTCTATTTATAAAAAGCTCCTCATGCAAGAGTCACAAATGATACCCTGTACCCAAAATAAATTTGCATTCTTTTTTTCCCACAAATAGAGCTTTCTTTTGGTGGTATCTGATCACCTCTGCGGTTTTTATATTTTACGCTATAAACAAAAAAAATCAAGGGGTTAATTGTGTTCCCTCACTATGTTCTAACTATTTGGGGATGGGAGTGACTAGGAGAGGAGACATATTGTTTTTCCTACTTAGTAGGAACAAACAATATGTTTCCTCTTCCCTGCCAGCACAGGGATTTGTGTGTTCACACACACAAATCCCCGTGCTGGCGATCGTGCCCACCGGCCAAGTGCATCGGGTCCCCCACCGTGCAGCAGGCACGCGCGCGCCCTCTGGTGGCTGAAAAAGAGTTGGACGTACCCGTATGGGATTTCACCCAGGGGAGCCATTCTGCCGTAGTATATCTGCGTGAGCCGATCGGGAACTGGTTAAGCTTCCTGACCGCCCCACATACATTTACTGCAGTAAGGCAGCCCTTAAGCGTGAAATCACATACCTGTACGTGATTTCGATTTCCGGGTCTGGGGTGCACGCGCCGGTGACCCGCTCCTGCTGTGACTGGACACAGCGGGAGCCAATCAGCGGGTCCGGCACCCTGCGATCGCTATCGAGAGAGGCAGAACGGTGATCTGCCCATGTAAACAAGGCAGTTCGTCGTTCTGTCAGGGGAAGATGGAGATCCTAAGCAGAAACACCTATGTCTTCCCTCAGTCAAAGCACATCCCCCACAGTTAGCAAACACTCCCAGGGAATACATGTAACCCTTTGATCGCCCCTGATGTTAACTCCTTCCCTGCCAGTGTCATTAGTACAGTGACAGTGCTTTTTTTTTTTTTTTTTAAGCACTGATCACTGTATTGGTGTCATAGGTGCCCAAAATTATCACTTAGTGTCAGATTTGTCTGCCGCAATGTCGCAGTCTCGATACACTGACCGCCGCCAAAAATAAAAATTCCATAAATATATCCCATAGTTTGTAGACGCTATAACTTTTGCACAAACCAATCTATAAGCTTATTGGGATTTTTTTTTTTTACCAAAAACATGTAGCAGAATACATATTGGCCTAAATTGATGAAATAATTTGATTTGTTTTTTTGTTTTTTAAATATTGGATGTGTTTTATAGCAGAAAGTAAAAAATAATATCTTTTTTTTCAAAACTGTTGGTCTTTTTTTTGTTTATAGCACAAAAAATAAAAACCGCAGAGGTGATCAAATACCACCAAAAGAAAGCTCTATTTGTGTAAAAAAAAAATTATAGAAATATAATTTGGGTACAGCGTCGCACGACCTTGCAACTGTCAGGTAAAGTAACACAGTGCCGTATCGCAAAAAAATGTCCTGGTCAGGAAGGGGGGGGTAAACCTTCCAGAGCTGAAGAGGTTAATATATGTGAAATGGTGTTTTATGTTGTTAAAAGAATAGTTCTTCTTTACAAAAAAAAACTGCCTATGCAGGTAAGGGATGTTTGTAGATTAACCGCTTCCTGACCAACTGCCGCAGTTATACTGCGACAGGTTGGCTTCCCTGCACGAGCTGTCGTAGCTGTACGTCGGCTTGTGGGGTTGGGATAGCAAGCGCGCGTGCGCCTGCTGCACAGCGGGGGTGCCGGTGCTCGTGGCCGACGGTCGTAAGCAGGAGAGACAGAACAGGGACGAGTGTGTGTAAACACACACTTCCCTGTTCTGTTCTGACAAGAGTAACAGATCGTGAGTTCCTATTAGCTAGAAACCACGATCCGTCACTTCCTCTAGTCAGTCCCCTCCCCCTTCAGTTAGAATCACCTCCCAGGGAACACAGTTTACCCCTTGATCGCCCCTGCCAGTGACATTTTTACAGTAATCAATGCAATTTTATAGCATTGATCACTGTATTAATGCCAATAGTCCCAAAAATGTGTTAAAATTGTCCGATGTGTCTGCCATACTGTCGCAGTCCGCCATAATGTCGCAGATAAAAATTGCAGATCGCCGCCATTACTAGTAAAAAAAAAATAATAATAATAAAAATGCTATAAATCTGTACCCTATTTTGTAGACGCTATAACTTTTGCGCAAACCAATCAACATACGCTTATTTTTTTTTTTTTTTACCAAAAATATGTAGAATAATGCATATCGGCCTAAACTGAGGAAAAAAAAATTTTTTAGATATTTTTGGGGTATATTTATTATAGCAAAAAGTAAAAAATAATGCGTTTGTTTCAAAATTGTCGCTCTTTTTCTGTTTATTGTGCAAAAAATAAAAAACGCAGAGGCGATCAAATATCACCAAAAGAAAGCTCTATTTGTGGGGAAAAAAGGACGTCAATTTTGTTTGGGTACAACGTCGCACGACTGCGCAATTGTCAGTTAAAGCGTCGCAGTGCCCAATCGCAAAAAGTGCTCTGGTCAGGAAGGGGGTAAATTCTTCTGGGGCTGAAGTGGTTAAAACAAACTGTGCAGCTCTGACTAAAGATGAATAATACCCTTGTTATAGGTATAGGCCTTTTACATACCTTATGAAGACTGGAATACTCCCAGGATGTTGCTATGGGAGGCCTAGTCAACACTGCTCACCTCCACCATCACAGTGAGTGAGCTCTTTCTCTGATTCAAACCCCCTCACATTCTCTTTCTCTTTCTCTCCCCCGATTCAGTAGTTCTGAGCTCAGGGTTTGAGAGTTCTCTCCTGTGATGATGGAGGTGAGCAGTGATGACTAGGCCTCACTTAGCAACGTCCTGGGAGTATTCCAGTCAGGCTTCATAAGGTATGTAAATGGCCTACACCTATAACAAGGGTATTATTCAACTGTAGTCAGAGCTGCACAGTTTGCTTTATCTATAGATGCCCCTTATCTGTGATTAAGGTGAACTATCCCTTTAAAGTTATCTTTTACAAGGCAAATGGAACATTTTTTGTCATATCCTGCTTATTCCAATGTTGTCAAATTCAATCATATTAGAATGTGTTAACTGTTAAAGATGTTAGTATATGCATTTCTCTGGTGAAAATACCCCAAGAACATTCAATCAAAAAAGAAAATACACTAACAACATCCAATGTTGTCCAATTCGTACAACAGCCACAGCTTTATACATTGGTTAATTGACACAGAACAAATGCGCATGATGTTTTTCTGGATGAAGATTTTTTTTTTTTTTTTTATAATAGTCCCCAGAGGTCTCCCTTGCAATAAAAGCTTATTACCTTCCTGTTTACAAACCTCTGTATAATGTACAATGATCTGGCATGCTTAGCTCAGTGTACATTCAATGCGTGCAGAGATGAATTAACTGCTGTGCGCATAGGCTGGAGTAACATCAGTACTGTTATTACCAATTTGAGGCAGGATTTGCATCATCGAATCCCAACCATGACACTACCTGCCTGGAGTTTGCATGTTCTCCCTGTACCTGCGTGGGTTTCCTCCAGGTACGCCGGTTTCCTCCCACACTCCAAAGACATGTAGGTAGGTTAATTGGCTTCTGTATAAATTGGCCCTAGTATATGAATGTGAGTTTAAGGACCTTAGATTGTAAGCTCCTTGAGGGTAGAAACCGATGTGAATGTACAATGTATATGTAAAGCGCTGCGTAAATTGACGGCGCTATTTAAGTACCTGAAATAATAATAATCCCAGACCAGCCAATCCAAAAAAGTAGAAGAGTAGGTGAAAATAGCTGCGCTACCCCTCCCCTATAGTGAGTATTTATTTATATATATATATAAATGCAATCATCAAAGTGCAAATAATGCTGTAAATAAAGTGCAAACTGGGAGTAATTAACCCTGGAAAGGGACCAGGCTTCAGCAAAGAGGAGAGAGCAGCCCTGCAGTGTGGAAAGCCATTGGGTTGTTTATCCGGACATCTCCAATAAATATTCCTCACCGGCCAGGTAAACAGGGGTACTCCTTTGGGGGTAAGTGCTAAATAAAAGGAAAACCATGAGCCTAGTATCTTCAGCAAACATATATGGAGCTTTGTGTATGGGGACCTACCATGAGAGGCTGACCAGAGATACTGAGCACATTTTTACCTACCTCAGTGTAAACTCAGGAGGTCAACAACTTGTGGTGAGTACTTTTGGTCATAAATTGGAGCACTTAAGCACTATTTGCACTTTAATGGACTGTTAGCACTTTATTTACAGCATTGTTTGCCCTTTGATGGTTGCATTAATATACACTTTTTATTTATAAATATAAAATCACTATAGGGGAGGGGTAGTGCAGCTATTTTCACTTACTGTTTCTGGTTTGTGTTATCACAACCTATTAGCAGCAGCTTCCCAATATTATTATTATTATCAGTATTCACTATTATGGGTTTTGCATGAGTTAAGGTCAGAGGTAGCACAAATCCAAAGCACTTGTATATCAAAGCGAATTTCCCCAAAAGAAATAATGGAAACTCCGATACTTCGTTCCACAACCATTTATTCATGAGTCCTTCAGTTTATAGTCCATATAAAAAGATTATAGCAATGTGATGGCAGCCTCCACAAGAGGATTAGAAGCAAAATCCAGCAGGATCTACAGAGTATAAAAGAGAAGAGAGGCGCCTCTAAGGCCCCTTTCACACTGGGGCGGTAGGGGGCGTCGGCAATAAAACAGCGCTATTTTTAGCGCTGTTTTACCACGGTATTCGGCCACTAGCGGTGCGGTTTTAACCCCCCGCTGGTGGCCGGAAAAGGGTTAAATCCACTCGTATAGCGCGGCTGTCCCATTGATTTCAATGGGCAGGAGCGGTTTAGGAGCGGTGAATACCTGTCAGCCACTCCAAAGATGCGGCTGACAGGAGATTTTTTCTTCTCCTGCCAGCGCACCGCTTAGTGTGAAAGCCCTCGGGCTTTCACACTTAACAAACAGCGGAGGCTGTTTTGGGGCGGTTTGCAGGCAGTATTTTTAGCGCAATAAGGCCTGCAAACCGCCACAGTGTGAAAGGGGCCTAAGTGTAGCAACATGGTTACATTTAACCAGTTGCCAACCAGCCGCCGTCATTTTACAGCGGCAGGTCGGCACAATCCCACGAGCCGTCGTAGCTATACGTCTGTTCCTGCACTTCGGGAGTGCTGACGGTCGCGGTGACTGCCGGCCACGAGTGATTGCGGGCACGAGAGGCAGAACACAGAAGTGTGTGTGTGTGTGTAAACACACAAATCCCTGTTCTGCTCTGTGAGGAGAGACAGATCGTGTGTTCCTAATAGCTATAATTTCCTCTAGGTCAGTCCCCATCATCTATAGTTCGAAACACACACAGAGAACACAATTAACCCCTTGATCGCCCCCTAGTGTTAACCCCTTCCCTACCAGTGACATTTTTACAGTAATCGGTGCATTTTTATAGCACTGATCGCTGTATAAATGCCAATGTGTCGAAACTTGTCAAAAGTGTCCGATGTGTCCGCCATAATGTCGCAGTCCCGATAAAAATCGCAGATCACAGCCATTACTAGTAAAAAAAAAATAATAAAAATGCTATAAATCTATCCCCTATTTTGTAGACGCTATAACTTTTGCGCTTATTGCGATTTTTTTTTTTTTTACCAAAAATATGTAGAAGAATACATATCGGCCTAAACTGAGAAAAAAATTGCTTTAAAAAAAAAAAAATAGCAAAAAGTAAAAAATATTGTGTTTTTTTTTTTTTTCAAAATTGTCACTCTTCTTTTTGTTTATAGCACAAAAAATAAAAACCGCAGAGGCGATCAAATACCAATAAAAGAAAGCTCTATTTGTGGAAAAAAAAGGACATCAATTTTGTTTGGGTTCAGCGTCGCAGGACCTTGCAATTGTCAGTTAAAGCGACGCAGTGCCGAATCGCAAAAAATGACCTGGTCATTCAGCAGCCAAATCTTCCGGGGCTGAAGTGGTTAATGAAGGTACAACATTTAGCAACTCACATGATTGATGATTAAAAGAGGCACATCTATGTATGCAGGCATCCGGAGTAAAGCTGTCCATATAGACCATCCCCCGCACCACCGGCTCTCGCTGCTGTCAGTCTGCAATCATGACCAGGAATACTACCCTGCAGTAGAGCGATTTGAAAGCGAGACGTGCAGCATGGAAGGGATGATGTCGATGTTGGTGAGGAGGATGGTCTATGTGGACAGCTAAACCCCGGATGCCCGCATACTTAGATGTGCCTGTTTTAATCATCAACCATGTGACTCGCTAAATGTTGTACCTTCAATAAATGTAACCATATTGCTACACTTAGAGGCGCCTCTCTTCTCTTTTATACTCAGTTGTGACATGACGCTACTTGTATATCAAGACATCGCTTGTATATCAAGTCAAAATTTAGTTAAAAATTTTGCTTGTCTTGCAAAACGCTCTCAAACCAAGGTTTTACTGTATCTATAAAATAGCAGAAGATCTGAAACCCTGAGAAGATGTAGGTGCTGTCGAGGGAGCTAGTGTATATTGCATCACTGGAAGAGAGGTATTTACAATCCTCCGCTTTAAATTTTAATGTACTGGGTACAATGGTCGAACTCTGGTGCCTGTTGGACTGCATTTATATTTGTCCTTGCACAGCTGTTAGAACAGGAAAGTTGAAGCAAGACTATGAAAATAAGGTCTGTTATTTCGTTTAACAAACATTGTACTAGATGCCTTTTCTGTGACTTCGTTTTGATTTTGGAGCATGACTACTCGCCACCCAGTGTGCAAGGTATTCTATGCCCTCCAAGCTAATAGAGTTATAGAAAACATCTGTCCTGATCTACAGAACATTATCACTGGCAATAAAATTAATTATTATTTTTTTTACAGAATAAAAGTTTTAGTTTTATATATTCACAGCATGACTTCATTAGGAATATAGCATAGCACACGAACACATGCTAGATAGTAGGGTGTGGGACTTTTACAGTTGTGGTCTGTACTTCAAGCTGCCACATGTTGGCATCCCAGGGTGCAACACAGAACGTTACTTGCAACTTCACAATAATGCAGAGTACAAGTGGCCTGTCTGGTTTGACCTTTGGCCATCCAAGAGAAAAATGAGAGTGCATGTCTGAACTGTGACAAGGATGGATTCATTTTACCTAGCTGTAGACATGCTAGGGTAAGGTTGAGAAATAAGACAGGGGAGGACAACAACATTTATTGGGGTGAAAAATAAGATTTTTAGAGTTACTGCAACCAATAAGATTTTTAAAATTTTGTTTAGCTTCTGAAGTGGGAGAGTTCTCCAATATGGAGATTGGCAAACACTTTGGATTCTTTTCCTCGCATATGTCTGCCTTGCTTTAACAAAAACCCCATCATTTATCTTATATTGCATACAATAGTGGTATGAATAAATTTGCTGCTTCTTGAGAGACCTTGAGGCTCACTTATGCAAATTCTGACTTGGGCTACAACGGTCTCAATCCGCCTCCTTGTTGGTACATCATTGGGATTGTTATCTTGCCGGATGAGCCTGAAATGTGCCCAGATGAAGATGAACTTTGTACAGATGAACACTCCAGCTTTCAGTGCCCCCAGGAAGAAATCTGCTGAAACAAGTATTTCTAGATGCCTGCTTTCCATTTATACCACCAGTATTAGTAGTAGAAGATTGTGGTTCAGTGGGTTTCCCCCCACCCCATGGTGATGTCATAATTCCTGATTCAGCCCCACCGAAATATAAAATGCTAAGAAAGAGGAAACCCACATCCTGGTTTTTGAATTCTCCGTCAGTGTATGACATGGCATGCTAACCCCTGGACAGTGAGTGTTTTTTCACAGAAAGTATTCTTGATCTTCATTAGGGTCATTTTATGTGGTCAGCTTACATGCTAGGAATATGTGCTCAACTGGATTCTGTTTTCGTATGCAGTTACGGCGTTTATTTTCTGCAGAAAACAGGGTACTGTGGGCAACAACTGCCCTTTGCGTTGAAGTTAATTACATGCTAGTCATATCTGTATTTTGGTTTCAATCATTTTTTATTTTTTTTATGAATTAAAATACATAAATAAATACAAACTAATGGCCAGTGAAGTGTGGTGTTTCTGCATTTTGAAATCTAGGTGCTCTCAAGGCATTTGGAGGTTCTTGGTGTTTTTTGTTTTTTTTTTTCCATTGTTCAGTATTGCAAATGACCCCATCCAGGTGCACTTTTCTTCTATTAGTAATACATTGATTTGAGTGATTACCAATTGCTGGTTTTAGCTGTTCTTGGCGCAGACACACGCTCAGAGTCTCCAGCTGCCCTTGACTTCTTGTATGATGTTGTACCATTAAGGTTATATTGACATGTTCTCTTGATTAAATACCCCTCCACACCCGCTGATGATTCTCTTCCTTCCTCTTTCCTGTCCCTCTGTTCTCACTAGGCTCTGGGTCTAATCCCTGTGTAAGTTCTGTGATAGTCTGTCTTGGAGCTTACACAAGGTTTATGACCCTCCTGCTCTACCCCACAAGAAAGTATAAAGTTAAATGCTTGTTCAAGGGGCACGCACTCTCCTCTACAGACTATCCCCTGGCATCCTTACATCTAGTGTAGGGCTGTGGGTGCCGGAGCATATTGGGGAAAGGGCTCTGTGGACCAGTCTTAAAAACCCAAGGAGCCTATGGGGGTGCTTTTTGTGGACCCCTAGACCTAAATGAGTCTTTAAACCTTGCAGCTGCAGGGGCAGCCCCACTGTAAGGCAGCATTTTTGTTAATCCCCCACCCGAGTTCAGCTTGGATGCATAAATATCAGTGTTTGAGAATATCGTACTTCATGATTTTTCCTTAAACGGGTTGTAAAGGTTTATGTTTATTTCACCTTAATGCATCCTATGCATTAGCGTGAAACAATACCTGCCAGTGACCGGCCTCCCAGCCCCCCCATTTTATTTACCTGAACACTCTAACTTGTCCCACAGGGACACGCTCTTTTTCTGCCTGGGGTTCCCGGCTCTTGATTGATAGCAGTGCAGCCATTGGCTCCCGCTGCTGTCAATCAAATCCAATGACGCGGTTGTCGGGGGGCAGGGCCGAGTCTTGCATTCGGCCTCTATGGACACCGAATGCTGGACTCAGGAGCGCGCCCGCAAGGTAACCCCCAGGAGAGTGCTTCGCCCAGGGGGTTATCAGATGTGGGGAGAAGCCCCAAGAGCCGCCAAGGGACCCCAGAAGAGCAGGTTCAGGGCCACTCTGTGTAAAACGAGCTGCACAGTAGAGGTATGACATGTTTGTTATTTAAAAAAAAAAAAAAACTGAATCTTTAGTGTCACTTTAACCTGCTGATGTGAAACTACTCTACTTTCAAGAGTTAAGGGAGACCCCCTGGAACTCTGACATAAGGCCATTCATAAAACAAACAAAACGGTCATATAGGCTATACAGATAAAACCATGTTAATATAAACATAATTAGGTCTTTGATTAAAACAGTTTGTTACTAAAGCAATATGGCTTTATTCCCCAGCAAGGCATTGTACACGTAAGTTTTCATATTTTACTGCTCTATGCAATTAATTTGATTCCCTACATTTCTCCTTTAATCGGAGTAATGAATAAGAAGTGGCAGCAAAGGCTTCTGGGAAAGCGTTCACAGTATAGGCTGCGTGGAATCAGTAGGAAGAAAGGGAACCTGACAACAGGGGGCAGTTCTATTAATTAGGACAAAGAAATAAAGAAAAAATACAGAGGTCTTTGAATCAGCAGAAGTGACTGCCGCTTTGTATCCAAAACTGCTCTGAACAAAAGTACAAAGTGCATTATTCAACATTGCAGTGGCTCAGATTTGAGACTAAAGTAAACCTATCAGCACCATAATGATACAAAACAGGCTGCAGCACTACAATACAGGCGCCCAGTGGTCCCTTTTCATATCTGTTAGATGTGTCTGCATGAGTGTCCTGGTACCCTGAATACTGGGGCCTACCCCTACTGGACTGTTGGCTAGCACTGCCATTCTTCACAGTCATGGTCCCAAAGGAGGGTGTGGGAAGGAGTTGAAGTTACCAAAACATTTTGAAGCTTTTATATTAGAATGCCATATGACTGAGGGGAAATGGAGGGGGCATTCCAGAACATATCTTAACCACTTGCTTACTGGGCACTTAAACCCCCTTCCTGCCCAGGCCAATTTTCAGCTTTCAGAGCTGTCACTCCTTGAAGGACATGCAACACTGTACACAAATTACATTTTTGGCAGTTTTTTCCACAAATAGAGCTTTCTTTTGGTATTTAATCACTGCTGGGTTTTTTATTTTTTGCTAAAAAAAAGAAAAAAGACCAGAAATTTTGAAAAAACTAACAAAACAGTTTTATAGTTTGTTATAAAATTTTGCAAACAGGTAATTTTTCTTCTTCATTGATGTGCACTGATGAGGCTGCACTGATGGGCACTGATGGGTGGCACTGAGGGGCATTGATAGGTGGCACTTATGGGCACTGCTAGGTGACACTGGTGATTGGGCACTGATTGGCAGCACTCATGGGCATTGATAGGTGGGCACTGGTAGGTGGCATTGGCAGGCGGCACTGGTGGGCACAGATACTTGGGTGATGTCCTTCTGCTGTCAGCACGAGAAGAAAAAAAGGCTTTTTACCGATCTTTTGTTTACATCATGTGGTCAGCTGTCATTGGCTGACAGCTGATCACGTGGTAAGGGCTAGGATCGGCCCCTTACTCCGATCTGTGATCAGCCGAGCCTCACTGACTTGGTGATCACAGAGCTCGCCCCATCAATAGACATCCTTCTGGCAATTAAGGTCCGCGCTGTAGCCATCATTCGGCTAAAGCGCGGGCGGGAAGCGATTAAATTAAAGTATTCCAGGTATAGATATTTTATACATTGGTGCGGCTTGGACCCATATATACTGTATGTATATAACATACTTGTGGTGAGAGAAACTGCACTATTAAAAGGTATAAATAGAGGATTACAACAGCCCCCCTCCCCATCCCTGAAGAAGCTCATGCTGATTGGGTGAAACCAGGGGCGTAACTAGAAATAGCAGGGCCCCATAGCAAAATGTTGTATGGGGCCCCCCTGCAAACAGCCCCCCCCCCACAGCTGCCCTATTGTCAATGCAGCGTGAGGTGTGCCACATACAGCGTGACCTGTGCACAATGCAGCATGACCTGTGCACAATGCAGCGTGACCTGTGCCCAATACAGCGTGACCGGTGCCCCATGCAGCGTGACCGGTGCCCCATGCAGCGTGATCTGTGCCCCATGCAGCGTGACCTGTGCCCCATACAGCGGTAACTGTGCCCAATGAAGCATGACCTGTGCCCAATGCAGCGTGACCTGTGCCCAATGCAGCGTGACCTGTGCCCAATGCAGCGTGACCTGTGCGCCATACAGCGTGACCTGTGCCCAATGCAGCGTGACCTGTGCCCCATACAGCATGACCTGTGCCCCATACAGCCTCACCTATGCAGAGGAAGAGGCAAGCCACCCGGATCAGCAGAGAGCAGGATTGCCCGCTGTAATAGCTTTCATTTGAATTTCCCGTCTTCCCGGGGCTCATCGTCACATAGCCCCACCTCTTGGCCCGACGCCTTTGATGACGTCACATGTCCCGCATTGGATCGTTGTTCTGTCTATCAAAGGCGCCAGGCCAAGAGGTGGAGCTATGTGATGTGAGCCCCGGGAACACTGGAAGTTCTAATGAAAGCTATTACATCGGGCAATTCAGCTCTCTGCTGATACGGACAGCTCGCCTCTTATTCTCCTCTCTCTTCCCCTGGCTGGGAGACTGTGCCGGCGGTGCTCTCATCCTCACTGGGCCCCACTCGGCTGCGGGCCCCATAGCACCCGCATGGGTCGCTATGGTGGTAGTTCCGCCCCTGGGTGAAACATATCGGTGGTCATGGCACCATGTGATTGACGCTTCGGTGTCACAGATGATGCAGCCCAGCACGTTTGCACATGATTCATGCACCTTACGAGGCCAGCGGGTTCCATTTTGGAAAAGGCACTAAGAGCTGACTCCAATAGTGACTAGACCGGAAGAGTGGCTATCGCTAGATCTCCCAAGTGAGACCCGAGGAATCGATGCTGTTCCAGCTTCATCCTTGTACGCTGCATGTATAAGGGAACTGTCTCTCCCAGGCAATCAAGGACACGGATCACTTCACAGCTAACGGTCGGGTGAGCGGACCTGCCGGTTCTCTCATCTGCTTTCAGCATCTGCGCACTTTATACCCATTATAGGAACTGTGAATACTCTTATTTACCAGCTTTCCTTGTTTAATATAAGTAACATATGGCAAGCCTCTGGTGACACTAAGGTGCATAATTTTTGAGACTCGAATTGTTGACTTTTTGAGCCCTAAACTGGTATACACTTTGCCAACTATCTCACTTTCTACACACTAGAGGAACTTTTCTGTCTTACAGTAAGTGAAGACGTCAGATTCACTTGTTGCCTGTATAATACCCCCTTTTTTTTTTTTTTTTTTTTTTTTTTTTTTTGTATAATCTTTTTTTATTGAAAACATGGTATACACAACTCAGGCATTTGGACAGTTTGCATAAAAACAAATGCTTTTAGAGCCATGTATACAAAAGTATAACACATATAAAAGGTAAACATTTGACGGAGAGACCCAGAAGGGTCGACAGGCTTGTAATAGGTTGGATGTAGGGCCTCCCCCTTACCAGAAGAGGGGAAACCTCTACTATTCCTTCCGCTGCTGGTATACGCAATAAGAGGAAAAATTGCAATAGAAGAATTTAGTAACAGCCCATAGGACAGTCAATATTACCAAAGTGCCATGTAGATGAAAGCCAACCAACCGGCATGATGGGGGGAGGGCTTTAAAGGCCTCCAACTAGCCCCTCCCTGCATGCCAATCATGCAGGGACCGCCTTAGGGGAGAGCCTGAACACTGTGGGTACAAAACAGCACCAACCCCAGATGAGTCGGTCCACCCCACGGCTACTGACTACTCAATCTGTCCAGTTGGCCAGCACATCATCTGTAACTAAGGCTTAACTCTTTATGTATGAACAAATAGTAAAAACAGCAGCCAAGAGACCATGAGAAGAGAAGTATAGAAATGAAAGAAAAGCATAGGGAACAAAGAAGGACAATAGGACAGGAACGTACCTTGTATCTCGCAGTTAGCACCATCTCCCGCACCAAGCCTGCAATGTATAATGTCTTTTGATGGTTATTGAGTCCCTTATTCAACATATCCATTTGGTCATATTACCTATGCTACTTGAATGGGACTTCTTATTCTGCAGCAAGTAAAAGTTTACTAATCCATCTGCTGTGTAATTACAGTCATTCCAATAGCCGGATTTGGAAATCAGAGTTCATTTATAGCCACCTGGTTTCGTAATACACTTTAACTCCAATATCAGCTGTTCTGTTGGACATCTTTAGTTATGTGTGTGATGTGTATGTGCCACATGCGATGCAGCTACACTACTTAACGTTTTCTTTTGTGGGGGTGTGGAGGCGTGGCATGAACAGACACGCTGACTGAGTGTGCTGCTCTGTGATTCTCGGGCTCCAGGAAGATAGGCAGCGGTGTTCAGCGTGCTCCTGACCAGTTACGACATGTCCACACACCGGCGCACAGCTGCACTCCCGCTCGGCGGCGGTGGAAAGAGTCAGGCGAATGGGCTTAGAGCTTACCTTGTAGCGCAGAGCGTGGATCCAGGGAGTGCAAGTGGGAGATTCACGTATTGTTACTTTGAGCAGCCCTGATTCTCCTCTTCTGGGGTCTCCCACTGGCGCTCCTGGCTCCTCCCCCCTGCCAAGTGCCCCCATAGCAAGCTTCTTACAGGAGCCAATGGTTCCTGCTAAGCCTCCATGTCCAGTAAGGAGTGAGAGGGGAGAGACGCTGCCCTCGGCCCAGTGCTGGATCAAGGTCTGGCTCAGGTAAGTATAAAGGGGGGATCCTGTGTACAGTAGGTTTTGCGTTAAAGGAGTTGTAAATGCAGAAGGTTTGTTATCTTAATGCATTCTATGCATTAAGATAACAAACCTTCTGTGTGCAGCAGCCACCCCAGCACCCCCTAATACTAACATGAGACCCATTTCTGTCCAGCGATGTCCACAAGTCCCTCAGCTGTCCCTCTGCCTCCCGATAGGCTGAGACACAGCAGCGGTGCTTCCCGCCTCTCCCACAGCTGTCAATCAAAGTCAGTTAGCCAATCGGGAGAGAGAGAGGGGGCGGACCCAAACAACAGCTTTGTATCTGAATGGACACACAAAGCTGCAGCTCAGCTCGGGTGCCCCCATAGCAAGCTGCTTTTTGTAGGGGCACTCAACAGGAGGGAGGGGCCAGGAACAGCGAAGAGGGACCCGAGAAGAGGAGGATCCAGGCTGCCCTGTGCAAAACCAACTGCACATAAGAGGTAAGTATAACATATTTGTTATTTATTTCTTTTTTTTAAACAAGACTTTACAATCACTTTAATGCAGCAAATGCTTGTTTATTGTTTGGATTTTGTCTTTTTTTTCTTCTGCTCTTTAATTGTATTACACCATGTCATACAGTTACCGTTATTTGTTTTTCAAATACACTGTATTGCTATTTCTTCAATAAAGCAATCCTGATTGTTAAAAAAAAAAAAAAAAAAAACATACCGGCCTCCAACCCCCCCTCATAGCCAGACCAACACACGCCTGAAAAAGATACCAGCTTCCAACTTCCCCTCATAGCCGGTCCAACACACGCCTGAAAAAAAGTACCGGCCTCTAACCTACCCTCATATTTGGTCCAATGCACTGCCTTCAACCTCCCATCATAGCCGGTCCAATGCACGTCTGAAAAAAATACCAGCCTCCAACCACCTCTCATAGCTGGTTCAATGCACATCTGTGGGGAAAAAAGAACTTTCTACCTCCAACCACCCCTTATAATTGGTCCGACGCACACCTGTGGGAAAAATACCAGCCTCCAACCTACCCTCATAGCCGGTTCAATACACACCTGCAAAAAAAAGACTACCACCCTCCAACGTCTCCTCATAGCCAGTCCAACGCATGCCTGAAAAAAGTACCAGCCTCTAACCTCCCCTCACAGCTGGTCCAATGCAATCCTGAAAAAGATACCAGCCTCCAACTTCCCCTCATAGCCGGTCCAACATACGCCTGAAAAAAGTACCGGCCTCTAACCTACCCTCATATTTGGTCCAATGCACACCTGAAAAAAAGTATTGCCTTCAACCTCCCGTCATAGCTGGTCCAACGCACGTCTGAAAAAAATACCAGCCTCCAACCACCTCTCATAGCTGGTCCAATGCACATCTGTGGGGAAAAAATAACTTCCTACCTCCAACCACCCCTCATAATTGATCCGACGCACACCTGTGGGAAAAATACCAGCCTCCAACCTCCCCTCATAGCCAGTTCAATACACACCTGCAAAAAAAAGACTACCACCCTCCAACGTTTCCTCATAGCCGGTCCAACGCATGCCTGAAAAAAAGTACCAGCCTCTAACCTCCCCTCATAGCTGATCCAATGCAATCCTGAAAAAAAGTACTGGCCTTCAACCTCCCCTCATAGCCGTTCCAATGTAAGTCTAAAAAACATACCGGTCTCCAACTTCCCCTCATATTCGGTCCAACACATGCCTGCAAAACAGATTGACCTCCAACCTCCCCCTATAGCTGGTCAAACACACACCTGAAAAAAATTACCAGCCACCAACCTCCCTTCATAGTCGGACCAACACCAGCCTGAAAAACATACTGGCCTCAAAACTCTCCTCATAGCCGGTCCAATGCATGACTGAAAAAGATACCGGCCTCCAACTTTCTCTCATAGCTGGTCCAACGCATGTCTGAAAAAAATACCAGCCTTCAACCTCACCTCATAGTCGAACCCATTCCTGCAGAAAAGACTACTGGCCTCCAGGACCTCTAACCTCTCCTCACAGCCGATCCAGCACACAACTGTGGGGAAAGAACTTCCTACCTCCAACCACCCTTTTCAGTTGGTCCGAAAAATACCGGCCTCCAACCTCCCGTCGTAGCCAGTCCAATGCATGTCTATAAAACATACCGACCTCCAACTTCCTATCATATCCGGTCCAGCGCATGTCTGCAAAACATACCAGCCTCCAACCTCCCCTCATAGACGGTCCAACACACGCCTGAAAAAAGTACCGGCCTGTAACCTACCCTCATAGTTGCTCCAATGCACACCTGCAAAAAAGTACCGGCCTCCAACCTCCTCTCATAGCCGGTCCAAAATACGCCTTAAAAAAAAGTACTGCTTTGAACCTCTCATCATAGCTGGTCCAATGCACATCTGAAACAAATACCAGACAAATAGAATACAAAGCATACGCAGCGCTCCTTATGCCCACAACGTATGAATCAAAACCAACAATAAAGGAAAGAAAATAAAATGCCAAAATCCAAAAAGCTTATAAATAGTGCAGTGCAACTCCAAAAAGCTTATAAATAGTGCAATGCAACTCCACTAAAACGCATGAAAAATGCAAATAATTAAATACACCCGTAACATCCCATAACATATGAATCAAAGCAAACACAAAAATAAAATATAAGATACCAAGATCCACAAGCTATTAAAGTGCAATGTGACTCCACTCAAACGCATGAAAGATGCAGATAATTATAAGGGCCCGTGACTCACATGGAAATATAGGCAAGTGATTCACACATAATAGTAGATATATAAAACATACGATTGTGCATAAATAACAAAATATGAAATAAATAAAATATTAGAATGAATTAATAAATGGTGAAGTGTCATATAATAAAATACATATATGTGTAAAATGTACAAATTGTTCATATACCAATCAAAATCAATTCATAGAAGGTGAAGTGCAATAGGCTAAAGTCCATTAAATGTGCAAAAAGTCCATGCGAATCCATGAATCAAAAATAAATAAATAAATGTAAATAATAATAATATAAATAAATACATAAGATGTCCCAATAAGTGAAAAATTGTGATCCCAACTTCATGCAATACAGTTCTTCATAACAGCAGGAACAAATCTTCAAATCATACAAAAAAAGTGCAAGTGCAGTGGACGTTAATTGTAGCAAAAAAGTGACCAAAGTGGATGTGCGCTTTCAAAACAGGCTCCAGGGTGCGACCCCTGTTTCCCCCAGCCTCTCACCTGTAACAGCAGCCCCAATGGGCCAAGTAAAGCGTGAGCCGACAAGCGGTACAGATCTCCACAGGCACAGCAGCTTCCGGTGGTAGTCACAGCTTATGGGGTCATATATTATCCAGCTGGTAGTCACACTCCCCCCTGTTCAGTAGATGTAGGCAGATGGGCAGTAAAAGAAAGAAGAGGGCTCCATAGTGTAGTATTGGAGTTTATTATATAAAAACAAGAAATAACTTACATGTAAACTCTGTAATAACAGCAGAAAAATCTGTTTTGGAAGCGCACATCCACTTTGGTCACTTTTTTGCTACAATTAACGTCCACTGCACTTGCACTTTTTTGTATGATTTGAAGATTTGTTCCTGCTGTTATGAAGAGCTGTATTGCATGAAGTTGGGATCACAATTTTTCACTTATTGGGACATTTTATGTATTTATTTATATTATTATTATTTACATTTATTTATTTTTGATTCACGGATTCGCGTGGACTTTTTGCACATTTAATGGACTTTAGCCTATTGCACTCCACCGTCTATGAATTGATTTTGATTGGTATATGAACAATTTGTACGTTTTGCACATATATGTATTTTATTATATGACACTTCACCATTTATTAATTCATTCTAATATTTTATTTATTTCATATTTTGTTATTTATGCACAATCGTATGTTTTATATATCTACTATTATGTGTGAATCACTTGCCTATATTTCCATGTGAGTCACGGGCCCTTATAATTATCTGCATCTTTCATGCGTTTGAGTGGAGTCGCATTGCACTTTAATAGCTTGTGGATCTTGGTATCTTATATTTTATTTTTGTGTTTGCTTTGATTCATATGTTATGGGACGTTACGAGTGTATTTAATTATTTGCATTTTTCATGTGTTTTAGTGGAGTCGCATTGCACTATTTATAAGCTTTTTGGAGTCGCAGTGCACTATTTATAAGCTTTTTGGATTTTGGCATTTTATTTTCTTTCCTTTATTGTTGGTTTTGATTCATACGTTTTGGGCATAAGGAGCGCTGCATATGCTTTGTATTCTATTTGTCTGGTTTAGTTCACGTGAGGACACTTTTTTTATGCTGGCAGCTCTCTTTTTTAGCCTGTCCCCTCTTTTAGCTTTTTAGCTTGTTTATAATTTTTGGTTTGCGCACTAGTTTATTCATTATTTATGAGAAAAATACCAGCCTCCAACCTCCTCTCATAGCTGGTCCAATGCACACTCGTGGGGAAAAAAGAACTACCTACCTCCAACCACCCCTCATAGTTGGTCTGACACATACCTGTGGGAAAAATACCAGCCTCCAACCTCCCCTCATGCCCGGTTCAATACACAGCTGCAAAAAAAAAAAGACTACCATCCTCCAACGCCTCCTCATAGCCGGTCCAACGCATACCTGAAAAAAAGTACCGGCCTCTAACCTCCCCTCATAGCTGGTCCAATGCAATCCTGAAAAAAAGTACCAGCCTCCAACCTCCCTTCATAGCCAGTACAACGCACGTCTGAAAAAAAATATGGGCCTCCAACCTCCTCTCGTAGCCAGTCCAACGCACACCTGAAAAAAATACTGGCCTCCAACCTCACCTCATAGCCAGTCCAACACACGCCTGCAGCGTGCAACACTACTGGCCTCCATCTCACCCAAAGCAGGTCCAACGCACGCCTGAAAAGAATCCTGTACCTCTAACCTCTCCTCATAGCCAGTCCAAGGCACACCTGTGGGGAAAAAAGAACTTCCTATCTTCAACCACCTCTCATAGTTGGTCCTACGCACACCTTTGGGTAAAATACCGGCCTCCAACCTCCCCTCATAGCCGGTCCAATACACTCCTGAAAAAAAGTACCGGCCTCTAACCTACCCTCATAGTTGGTCCAATGCACACCTGCAAAAACGTACCGGCCTCCAATCTCCTCTCATAGCCGGTACAAAACACGCCTGAAAAAAGTACTGCCTTCAACCTCCCGTCATAGCCGGTCCAATGCATGCCTGAAAAAAGGTACTGGCCTCTAACCTCCCCTCATAGCTTGTCCAATGCAATCCTGAAAAAAAATGTACCAGTCTCCAACCTCCCCTCATAGCCGGTACAACGCATGTCTGAAAAAAAATACAGACCTCCAACCTCCTCTCATAGCCGGTCCAATGCATATCTGAAAAAAATACCGGCCTCCAACCTCATCCCATAGCCGGTCCAACACTCGCCTGCAAAAAAGACTACTGGCCTCCATCTCACCCAAAGAAAGTCCAACGCATACCTGAAAAGAATCCTGGACCTCTAACCTCTACTCATAGCCATTCCAAGGCACACCTGTGAGGAAAAAAGACCTTCCTAACTTCAACCACCCCTCATAGTTGGTCCTACGCACACCTTTGGGTAAAATACCAGCCTCTAACCTCCCCTCCTAGCCAGTCCAAAACACGCCTGAAAAAAAGTACCGAAATCTAACCTACCCTCATAGTTGGTCTAATGCACACCTGAAAAAAAGTACTGCATTCAACCTCCCGTCATAGCCGGTCCAATGCTTGTCTGAAAAAAATACCAGCCTCCAACCTCCTCTCATAGCCAGTCCAATGCACACCTGTGGGGAAAAAAGAACTTACTACCTCCAACCACCCCTCATAGTTGGTCCAATGCACACCTGTGGGAAAAATATCAGCCTCCAACCTCCCCTCATAGCCGGTTCAATACACATCTGCAAAAAAAAAGACCAATGTCTCCTCATAGCCGGTCCAACGCATGCCTGAAAAAAGTACCGGCCTCTAACCTCCCCTCATAGTTTGTCCAATGCAATCCTGAAAAAGTACCAGCCTCCAACTTCCCCTCATAGCCAGTACAACACACGTCTGAAAAAAAATACGGGCCTCCAACCTCTTCTCATAGCCGGTCCAACGCATGTCTGAAAAAAAATACCGGCCTCCAACTTCACCTCATAGCCAGTCCAACACACACCTGCAGAAAAGACTACTGGCCTCCATCTCACCCAAAGCAGGTGCAATGCACGCCTGGACCTCTAACCTCTACTCATAGCCAATCCAACACACACCTGTGGGGATAACTTCCTAACTTCAACCATCCCTCATAGACAAATACACGCCTAAAAACATACTGGTCTCCAACCTCCCCTCATAGCCAGACCAACATATGCCTGAAAAACATACCAGCCTCCAACCTCCCCTCATAGCCAGTCCAACGCACGTCTAAAAAAACATACTGGCCTCCATCTTCCCTTCATATCCAATCCAATACATGCATGCAAAACAAACTGGCCTCTAACCTCCTCTCATAGCCAGTCAAATGCACACTTGAAAAAAAGTACCAGCCTCCAACCTTCCCTCATACCCGGTTCAATACACAGCTGCAAAAAAAAAAGACTACCATCCTCCAACGTTTCCTCATAGCCAGTCCAACGCATGCCTGAAAAAAGTACCGGCCTCTAACCTCCCCTCATAGCTGGTCCAATGCAATACTGAAAAAAAGTACCAGCCTCCAACCTCCCCTCATAGCCAGTACAACGCACGTCTGAAAAAAATATGGTCCTCCAACCTCCTCTCATAGCCAGTCTAAGCACGCCTGAAAAAAATACCGGTCTCCAACCTCACCTCATAGCTGGTCCAACACACACCTGCAGCATGCAACACTACTGGTCTCCATCTCACCCAAAGCAGGTCCAATGCATGCCTGAAAAGAATCCTGTACCTCTAACCTCTCCTCATAGCCAGTCCAAGGCATGTCTGTGGGGAAAAAAGGACTTCCTAACTTCAACCACCCCTCATAGTTGGTCTTACGCACACCTTTGGGTAAAATACCGGCCTCCAAACTCCCCTCATAGCCGGTCCAACACACTCCTGAAAAAAAGTACTGGAATCTAACCTACCCTCATAGTTGGCCCAATCCACACCTACAAAAATGTACCAGCCTCCAATCTCCTCTCATAGCCGGTGCAAAACACGCCTGAAAAAAAGTACTGCCTTCAACCTCCTGTCATAGCCAGTCCAATGCATGCCTGAAAAAAAGTACTGGCCTCTAACCTCCCCTCATAGCTTGTCCAATGCAATCCTGAAAAAGTACCAGCCTCCAACCTCCCCTCATAGCCGGTACAACGCACGTCTGAAAAAAAATACAGGCCTCCAACCTCCTCTCATAGCCGGTCCAATGCATGTCTGAAAAAAATACCGGCCTCCAACCTCATCCCATAGCCGGTCCAACACTCGCCTGCAAAAAAGACTACTGGCCTCCATCTCACCCAAAGCAGGTTCAATGCATACCTGAAAAGAATCCTGGACCTCTAACCTCTCCTCATAGCCAGTCCAAGGCACACCTGTGGGGAAAAAAGAACTTCCTAACTTCAACCACCCTTCATAGTTGGTCCTACGCACACCTTTGGGTAAAATACCAGCCTCCAACCTCCCCTCCTAGCCAGTCCGACACACGCCTGAAAAAAGTACCGGAATCTAACCTACCCTCATAGTTGGTCCAATGCACACCTGAAAAAAAGAACCAACCTCCGTCATAGCCGGTCCAACGCTTGTCTGAAAAAAATACCTGCCTCCAACCTCCTCTCATAGCCAGTCCAATGCACACCTGTGGGGGTAAAAGAACTTCCTACCTCCAACCACCCCTCATAGTTGGTCCGATGCACACCTGTGGGAAAAATACCAGCCTCCAACCTCCCCTCATAGCCGGTTCAATACACATCTGCAAAAAAAAAAGACCAATGTCTTACATCTTACTTCCTCAGAAACAGCTCCTAAGGAACAGTCCCTAACTGCCTTAAAGCGGGATTCTGTCCCTGAAAAAAAAAATTAAAAGTCAGCAGCTACAAACAATGTAGCTGCTGACTTTAAATAAGTACTTACCTGTCCTGGGTGCCCGCGATGTCGGCTCTCGGGTCCCGGCACCGCCATCCTAAGTAAGGGAAACAGGCAGTGGAGCCTTGCTGCTTCACTGCCAGTTTCCTACTGCACACGCGCGAGCGGCGCGGCACTCTGTGAATGGCCCCGTGGTGTTCTGGGAGCACACACAGTTCCCAGAAGGCAACGGGGCCGTTCATCGAGGAGCAGAACACGCTGCGAATAGGAAGAGGCAGATTAGGAAGACTGCCTAGCAACAAGGGTTTAGGTAAGTTTAAAAAAAAGTTTTTTTCAAATTTTTTTTTTTTTTAGGATTTTTCATGCATTTTTTTTTAGGGTGGCCCTCCACTTTAACATGTTGTGCTTCCCAACATGTGTCGCTTTGCCCCTGAGTGACACACCAACACCATTCTTCGGTGACAGCTTCCATGGCACCATTCCGTGTCTTCACTTTTCCGATATCTTCACGATGGGGTGCAATACAGGCAAGGCGTGCCCATTCACTCTCCATTTACCAACACACACTCAGAGCCACATATTAACCAGCTTTCAGATACAGAACCTCGAGGAGGGCCTTACTCACCCATATTACTAACCTAATACATGTAGGTCAAACTATCATAGCACACTAATCAACACATTACCATAATATATACATATATATGTGACCCACCAAATTAAGCAACCCACTCCCAACCTCCTATAACCCTTCTCAGTATATATATGGGTCGAGATCAGGAAAGCTTGCTCAATATGGCCTTTTGTACCTCAATATTGGCATGCCTTGGGGACTCTAAATTGGCAGCAAAGCCTCTAACTTGTATGAAAAGATCTTACTGTCAATTAGTCCCTCAACTTGCATAGATAAACGTGAGACCTTCCTATATAAATGTCGGGTCCAACAACACATACCAACTTGAAAAAATAACAAAACTACAAAATTCTATCCTTGTGCCTGGTTTTCGGAGTCCATGCCCAGGGTATACCATGCACCTCTATCTATCGTTAGGCTCAAGGAACATCCTAGTTCCATGACTAACATTACATTGGTATACTTTAGGACAAAGAAACACACTTGTCTATGTCCCAAATAATACCAGGTGCTAGGTGCTTCCCTCCCAACAATGATCTCTCCATCCAGAACACAGAGTAAAACATCTTCCCAACATTTCTCATTCACCACTGCGTACTGACCTGGCATACCAAGGACATCATGGTCATGTCTCTGACAGAGGGAAATATTAACCTGCCTCCAGCTTTCATCCTCTCTGATCACATGTGGGTAATTTAGCCTCAGATTCAACTAGGTAGAATCCCCAGTCAGTGAGCCCATTGATACCACCGAATATACAGACCGAGTATGTACTTCTGTATATGGGATCAATGAGGAAGCATAACACCTTTCATAATCCAAACTAGCACAGCTCATCCATTCCACCACTTTGGATTAGTGTAAGCGATGTGTTTTGGCAAAATCTTACTGAGCTGTGATGCTAACTCATAAGGCCACTGCCCCTCATACAGAGACTGTACAATCAGCTTGATGTTGGTTGATAACTCTGCCTGCCCTTGCGTGCACATCAGAGCCCATGACACATTTTTGCCCTGTACTACCACACTCTCTACCAACCTCTTAAATTGGTGGATAAAATCTTGAGCCACTTTAACCTGGGTATTTATGTGACTTTGTTGAATGTAATTAACCGCTTCAGCCCCAGAAGATTTCACCCCCTTCCTGACCAGAGCACTTTTTGCGATTCGGCACTGCGTCTCTTTAAGTGACAATTGCGCGGTCGTGCATTGTTGCACCCAAACAAAATTGGTGTCTCTTTTTTACCACAAATAGAGCTTTTAGAACTTTCTTTTTGATGGTATTTGATCACCTCTGCGGTTTTTATTTTTTGCACTATAAACAAAAAAAGATCAATTTTGAAAAAAAGGCAATATTTTTTACTTTTTGCTATAATAAATATCCCACAAAAATATATAAAAAAATATTTTTTTCCTCAGTTTAGGCCAGTGTGTATTCTTCTACATATTTTTGGTAAAAAAATCGCAATAAGTGTATATTGATTGGTTTGTGCAAAAGTTAAAGCATCTATAAAAAAGGGGATAGTTTTATGGCATTTTTATTATTATTATTTTTTTTATTAGTAATGGCGGTGATCTGCGATTTTTACCGGGACTGCGACATTATGGCGGACACATCGGTCACTTTTGACACTATTTTGGGACCATTGTCATTTATACAGCACTCAGTGCTATAAAAATGCACTGATTACTGTGTAAATGACACTGGCAGGGAAGGGGTTAACCACTAGGGGCGATGAAGGGGTTAAGTGTGTCCTAGGGAGTGATTCTAACTGTGGGGGGATGGGCTTCAACTCACATGACAGGGAGCAGTGATCTCTGTCATGACACAAGGCAGAATGAGGAAATGCCTTGTTTACATAGGCACTTCCCTGTTCTGTGGCTCTGTGACACGATCGCTGGGAGACCAGCGGACATCGAGTCCGCTGGTTCCGTGGGCACAGTCACGCTGTACGCGGCGGGTCCTCTGGCAGTGCACGCGCATCTGCTATCCCCGCCTCCCAAAGGGGACGTACAGGTACGCCCATTTGCCCACCCCTGCCATTGTGCCGACGTATATCAGTGTGCAGCGGTCGGCAAGTGGTTAAGGATGTCAATAATATCTCTATGAGTAACAAAACCCGGCTTACTGTCTGAAGCTATGGCTGAGAGGGAAGAGCTTAGATCTATTTGTAGTGGTTTCCCTTTCTCTAAGGGAGCATGCTTTTGTGTGTAGTCACTGGCATTACCTGTGGAAGGTTCCAACCTCTCAGGTGAGACATCAACTAGGCATATATCCCCCATGTCCAGTTTTGGTGTCCCGTATGTCCAGTAACCGATAACCTCTCTGTAGGACTGTTAAGATTAAAGTGGATGTTAACCCGATTCATGAAATTTGAGCTGGGCACATATATCTGCAGTGTTTTCTTATCTCTCTTCAAAGCACTAAGTCCCATGGCTTTCTCTGCTTCGTTCTTCTGTTATCAGCATGATAACTTCTGACAAGTTCTCTGACATATGAGATAAAACCAGCCTGAAATTTGTGTCATGGGAGGTTCCTATAAATAGATTAGCAGAGAACTGAACTATTCACAAAACAGCTCTGCAAGTGTCTGGATGTCCCTGCGTATGTGGAGTGGGGGTGTGTGCCTTTACTCCAATCAGCTGTCTTGGCTGTATGCCCAGACTTCACACTCAGTGCTGAACAGGAAGAGAAAATCTTGCACTTTCTAAAGAATATATAAAGCTGAAGACAGCAGACATACATGTAAAACTTACATATAAAACTTATGTAGGATGATGTGTTTCATCCATGTGTATCACCTGAGGCTGTACACTTCACTGGGTATATGTGCGGGTTTACACCCACTTTAAGACAAATTTTCACCCCGTTGATGTGTCATCTGGAGCTCTCTAGTCTGGCCAACAGACAACTAATGCCCCATACACATGGTCGGATTCACCGACAGAAAATGTTCGATGAGAGCTTGTTGTCAGAAATTCCGACCGTGTGTAGGCTCCATCGGACATTTTCCATCGGAATTTCCGTCACACAAAATTTGAGATATGGATCTCAAATTTTCCGACAACAAAATCCGTTGTCGGAAATTCCGATCGTGTGTACACAATTCCGATGCACAAAGTTTCACGCATGTTCGGAATCAAGCGGAAGAGCCACATTGGCTATTGAACTTCATTTTCTCGGCTCGTCGTGCGTGTTGTACGTCACCGCGTTCTTGACGTTTGGAATTTCCGACAAGTTTTGTATGACCGTGTGTATGCAAGACAAGTTTGAGCCAACATCCGTCAAAAAAAAACAAAACATGGATTTTGTTGTCAGAATGTCCAATCGTGTGTACGCGGCATTACTATGCATAAATGTCAGCCTCCTGAGTATCTGCACCATTATTAATTCAGTTATGCCAATACATGTCACACATTAAAAACATTTCCTTCTTTCAATTTCTCCCCCAAAAAAATAAAACATAAATTCCATTTCTTGTTCTGAAGGATTGGATAGGTTATATTCCTTCCCTAACCTATAACCCATTGCACTTGTATTTACAGTATGTTTACATTCATAAATGACAGGAGAGACTTCAGCAAGATGTTTCACAAGCCTTGTTGATGGCAAAAGTCTTTCAGATGCAGCATTAGCACTAAATTGTCCATAAGGAAAATAAACCTTATATTGCAAGTATTAATCTGAATCTTTTAGTTTGTCCCTTCTCCCCTGAATGTTTGTTAGAACAAATTTGTGATGTTGCATGGCACAGACAAACTGCCAACCAGATGAACATCCTTCATCCATGTTCCAGAGACCTCTCCAAACTCTCGCTCCACCAGGACTCTGGAAATGAAAAAACGAGCAGAATCAAATTCTTATCCACAATATCTACTCCTTTGCTATGTTTACTTATAGTTCCTCCCTTGGAACCCAGAAACTTAGTATTCCTGGCTTCTGCAACTCTGAACAAATTATCAAAACAACCATATTTTCTTTAGGATGAACCCACTCTAAAATGGATCCCCATGATAAGAGCAAAAAAAATTAAAGGGGTTGTAAAGTTAAAAATTTTTTCACCTTAATGCATTCTATGCATTAAGGTGAAAAAACTTTTGACAGTACCACCGCCCCCAGCCCCCCCGTTTTACTTACCTGACGCCTCGAATCTTCGCTGCTCGTCCTCATTGCAGCTCAGCCTGGTCGCTGATTGGCTGCAGTGGATGGATTGAAAGCAGCGCAGCCATTGGCTCGCGCTGCTGTCAATCACATCCGATGACGCGGCGCGCCGGGGGGCGGGGCCGAGTGATACAGCGAGCGGCTATAGCCGCCAGCTGTATCACGGGAGCACGCCCGCAAGCACTCACCACCATGCGAGGGAGCTCGCATGAAGGTGGTAAATGCTTGCGGGGAGGAGCTGAAACAGCCGCCGAGGGACCCCAGAAGACCAGGTTCGGGGCCACTCTGTGCAGAACGAGCTGCACAGTGAAGGTAAGTATGATATGTTTGTTATTTAAAAAAAAAAAAAAATTACCTTTACAACCCCTTTAAAGTGAATGTTGCTTATCCAAATTCTCATTTTAAAAGCCAAACCCCCCCCCCCCAATGCATTCATCTATTCCTTAAGACCTATGCACTAACTTCCCTTTCAGGTGGACAAAACCTTTTTACCAACTCTTGTCTTAAACAAAATGTATTCAGCTGCTAATTGAGAGCATAGCCAAAGACCCCCCTTTCAGGTGGACTAAACCTAACAATTTGGAATTTTGCCACCTGAACAAAACAAAAAATTAAATAAACAAATAAACAAAATAACAATAATAAAAAAAAACAAAACAAGAGAAAAAAAAAATAATAAAAAAAAAAAAAAAAAAAAAAAATCCAATACTAAAAATACATCAAGGTCCTCTATAATATTCCAAAAATTAAAGCCAAATCTCTGAAGCTCACATCTAAACCTTATTCATAGCAAAGAAACATTAACCAGAAAATTCTTACCCTCCATGCAACTCACTAAGGGCTGCTAACAAAAGATTTGTTTCTCCCAGTGCTATACTTTAACCACTTGCCGACCAGCCACCGTCATTATAGTGCGGTAGGTCGGCACGAACCCGCGAACCGTCGTAGCTGTACGTCGGCTCCTTTAAGCGGGATAGCAGGCACAAGCTGCACTGTGGGGGTGCCGATGCTCATGACCGTCGGTTGCGATGACCGCTGGCCACGCATGATCGCGGGCACGAGAGGCAAAACAGGGACATGTGTGGGCAAACACACAAATTCCTGTTCTGTGAGGAGAGGAGATGCAAATCGTGAGTTCCTAATAGCTAAAAACCACGATCTGTCATCTCCTATAGTCAGTCCCATCCCCCACAGTTAGAACACACACAGAGGGAACACAGTTAACCCCTTGATCGCCCCCTAGTGTTAACCCCTTCCCTGCCAGTGACATTTATACAGTAATCAGTGCATTTTTATAGCACTGATCGCTGTATAATTGTCAATCGTCCCAAAAATGTGTCAAAACTGTCCGATGTCCCCCCCATAATGTCGCAGTCTCAATAAAAATCGCAGCTCGCCACCATTACTATTAAAAAAAAGAAAGAAAGAAAGAAAAATATTAATTCGGTCGCTCTGTCAGTCAGTGACTCGCAGTTTCCAGTCATCAAGATGCCAGAAGAAGTCCATCATGGCAAGGAGGATGTGGAGACCTTTGCATTCCAGGCTGAGATTGCTCAGCTTATGTCCTTAATCATCAACACCTTCTACTCCAACAAAGAAATCTTCCTACGAGAGCTGATCTCCAATGCCTCTGATGCCCTGGACAAAATCCGCTATGAGACCCTTACAGACCCCTCCAAGCTGGACATCGGAAAGGAGCTCAAAATCGACATCACCCCCAACCGTCTTGAGCGTACCCTGACCTTGATGGATACAGGCATTGGAATGACAAAGGCCGACCTCATAAATGACCTGGGAACCATCGCTAAGTCTGGCACCATAGCCTTTATGGAGGCCCTGCAGGCTGGAGCAGACATCTCCATGATTGGCCAGTATGGTGTTGGTTTCTACTCTGCATACCTGGTGGCAGAGAAGGTTGTGGTGATCACTGAACATAATGACGATGAGCAGTATGCCTGGGAATCCTCTTCCGGCGGATCCTTCACTGTTAAGGTCGACCACGGTGAACCCATGGGCCGCGGCACCAAAGTCATCCTGCACATGAAGTAGGACCAGTTGGAGTACCTGGAGGAGAAGAGAGTAAAGGAGGTGGTGAAGAAACACTCTCAATTCATCGGCTATCCCTTCACACTATATCTGGAAAAGGAAAGGGACAAGGAGATAAGTGATGATGAAGCTGAGCCTGAGGAGGAGAAGGAAGAAGAGAAAAAAGATGAAGAAGCTGGTGAAGACAAACCCAAGATAGAGGATGTGGGCTCAGATGAGGAAGAGGAGGCAAAGGACAAAAAGAAAAAGACCAAGAAGATTAAAGAGAAATACAATGACCAGGAGAAACTGAACAAGACCAAAGCAATCTGGACTCGCAATCCCGATGACATCAGCCAGGAAGAGTATGGAGAATTCTGCAAGAGTCTGACCAACGACTGGGAGGACCATCTGGCTGTTAAGCACTTTTCTGTGGAGGGTCAGTTGGAATTCCGCGCTCTTCTCTTCATCTCTCGCCGCGCTCCCTTTGACCTGTTTGAGAACAAGAAGAAAAAGAACAACATCAAGCTGTACGTGCGCAGAGTGTTCATCATGGACAGTTGTGAAGAGCTGACCCCAGAGTACCTGAACTTCGTCCATGGTGTAGTGGACGAAGACCTTCCTCTGAACATCTCCCGAGAGATGCTGCAACAGAGTAAAATCCTGAAGGTCATTCCTAAGAACATTGTGAAGAAATGTCTGGAGCTCTTCTCTGAGCTGGCAGATGACAAGGAGAACTACAAGAAGTTCTATGAGGTTTTCTCCAAGAACCTGAAACTTGGAAATCCATGAAGACTCTACAAACAGGAAGAAGTTGTCTGAACTCCTGAGATATCACACCTCTCAGACTGGAGACGAGATGGCTTCACTTTCAGAATACGTCTCTCGCATGAAGGAGACTCAGAAGAGCATCCACTACATCACTGGGGAGAGCAAGGAACAAGTGACCAACTCCGCCTTTGCGGAGCAGGTGAGGAAACATGGCTTTGAGGTGTATATATGTGTACATGAGAGAACCAATCGACGAGTACTGTGTCCAGCAGCTAAAGGAGTTCGATGGAAAGACCCTGGTGTCTGTAACCAAGGAGGGTCTGGAGCTTCCTGAAGATGACAATGAGAAGAAAAAGATGGAGGAGAACAAGACCAAGTTTGAGGGTCTATGCAAACTAATGAAAGAAATCTTGGACAAAAAAGTAGAAAAGGTAACTGTTTCAAACCGCCTCGTGTCCTCTCCTTGCTGCATTGTCACCAGCACATATGGTTGGACAGCTAACATGGAGCCTATCATGAAGGCCCAGGCTCCTCTGGATAATTCCACCATGGGCTACATGATGGCCAAGAAACACCTGGAGATCAACCCTGAACACCCCATCGTTGAGACCCTGAGACAGAAAGCAGAGGCTGACAAAAATGACAAGGTTGTGAAGGATTTAGTGGTGCTGCTTTTTGAGACTGCACTTCTCTCATCCGGCTTCTCCCTGGAGGACCCCCAGACACATTCCAACAGAATCTACAGAGTGTTCAAACTAGGCTTGGGCATCGACGACGATTAACCCGCAATTGAGGAAACTACTGCAGCTGTCCCAGAGGAGATCCCCCCTCTGGCGGTTGAGGAAGATGCATCTCGCATAGAAGTAGATTAATACGCTTGGCCCCCTCTTTACCCTCCCCCCCAGCCCCCTCTATCTGTATGTTGTTCCCAGGTAGCTTACTACTCGGACTCTGGCCTGAAAATGATACCCATTACTGGGAGTGTAAAGGGACAGTGGCTGCTAAACCTTCTCTGCCCCCTGGTCATTTTGCACTGCAGCATGCCCCCTGTGGGTTGGGGGGCTGTAATTTAACCCTGTGCTCCCCTCTGTACACCCCAATTTGTTGCCGGATGTGTGGCACCTCTGCCTGGCATGGCCTGTATTCCCACATGACTGGATTCATAAGCTGCTGGAATGTTCTTCCCACGGCCAGTATGTAAAGTCCTGGTATAAGGGCTGTCCATTGTGTTTATTTGTAGTGCTTTTCACCTCCATTGCTGGTGCCTGGTCCTTCGTTGTACCCACAATGCCCTCAGGAAGTCCCAGAATGCTCATGCTTTTGCAGCCACTTCATATTGTGTTCACCAAACTTTAATTTGTTTTTTCATTTGTTCGTAAACATAAAATACATTATGCAAAATAAAGTCCTTTCTACAGTGAAAAAAAAATAAAAAAATAAAAATGCCATAAATCTATCCCCTATTTTGTAGACTCTATAACATTTGTGCAAACCAATCAATATTTATTGTGATTTTTATTACCAAAAATATGTAGAAGAATACATATCAGCCTAAACTGAGAAAAAAATAGCTTTTTTTAAAAAAAATTGGGAGATATTTATTATAGCAAAAAGTACAAAATATTGTGTTTTTTGTTTATAGCGCAAGAAATAAAAACTGCAGAGATGATCAAATACCACTAAAAGAAAGTTCTATTTGTGGGAAAAAAGGACATCAATTTTTTTTGGGTACAGCATCGCACGACCGCGCAATTGTCAGTATCGCAAAAAATGGCCTGGTCATTGAGCAGCTAAATCTTCCGGGGCTGAAGTGGTTAATGAACATGCGGCTTACCTCCATTTTGAGTTTATTCAACTTTTCTACACTCTGATGCCTTTCCTGCCTTAACTAACTATTTGTAGTCTCATCATTTGGGCCTTAAAAGGGACATGGGTTTGATTACTATGGCCTCTATGCCTTGGATTGCTACCCCATCTTGCAGAATAAACTTCATAATGTCTTGGTGTAGTTTTAGGGTAGTGCGATTTCCTTTGCATATTATTATTATTAGCCACCAAACAATACCCCAATAGCAATGTGACCCCCTTTTTACAAACAAAGCATTTGAGAGCTGGTCTCCCTGCATAGGCCCTTCTCTGAGCATATGGTGATGGAGACATTGCTGCATAAACATTCAGAAACAACTACAACTAAAAAAAGTGGAAGATGAAGCGCAAGCCGAGGGGAGAGGGGAAGGTCAATGGCTGTTGTCGTGACAATGCATTTCGGGGTGTGGCCCTTCTTCTAGTCAAGTCTTGAAGGGCCATGCCCCGAAATGCGGTGTCACGACAACAGCCATCGACCTTCCCCTCTTTCCTCGGCTTTGCGCTTCATCTACCACTCTGTGTTCCAACCTTCGCTTTGGATCCGTGCTCCCTGAACATATAACGTTACGCTTGGGAGTTTCCATCCAGCAGCGTCTATAGATGTCTATCTGCTCCTCTTCCCATCAGGGCTATCTTTTGCCACTCACCACTGGAGCTTTGTTTAACGCAACTGACCCTTTATTTGGCTCTGCATACATCCGCTTTCCCCGCACAGGGAAGTGTGCCTGGCAAATGAGTTTACCACGGCAGCATTGCTCCATACAGCTGGTCCATACTTCACAGCTTCACAAGGAACTGTCACAGTGTTATCCATGTTACACAGCCATTCCCTCTATGCGAGGAGTTTTTATCTGTTGGAAATTATTCACTTCACATCAAATAACTGACTTATGATTTTATCCCACAGACTTCATCCGAGATTTTCTCCATATGAGGTGGTCCCGATCAGCGCTTTTAGTTGTGGTTGTTTCTGAATGTTTGTGCCTTGTTTCACACCACTCCTGGTGTGCTTATCCACACAGCTGCTTTTTGGTCCCTCCCAGGATATCCTATACTGGTCCCAGTGAAATTCATGTCCCAGTCCCCTGGCGCCAGACTTATCATTGTTGTTTTACATTGCTGCATAACATTACTATAATTGGAATCAACAGACTTTACACTTTCATTGTCTGAGGAGTAATCACTAGCAATGGACTCATCAGAAGTCTCCACTGTCACTGTGTTACTATTCTTGAAAAGATCAGGCCCGTTTTCTATTTCAACTCCAGAATCAATTTAAATTAAGCAGTTACAGCACTATTGTTTAAGTACTCCTCCTCCACATTACCAACATTGTTTCCAACCAAAGAAACATCTCTTGCAGCAACATGAGCATCAGGTTTCCCTAACTGTTGTTCTAGAGCCTCTATCTGTGCTGACCACTGAGACTGCTCAACCTTTGCATGTTTGGAGGATAACTCGGTTATGGATGCCTGGGCACCAAGTAACTCCTTCCTAAGCAGTATTATAATACGCTCATTCTCAGCCTCTCTTTGATTAAAAGAGGCAATACAACTTTCTCTATTACTAATATATTTTTACTTACACTTTATATCTGATCCACTAACTGCTTTCTCTCGTATACCAGTGCATTTTTGTTGAGCAATCTTCTTCATTCTTAATAGCATGCATACCACATTTGCTATTCTTACTTTTTTGCCTTTCTTAGATGACGGTTTATTTTTCATATTTTCGTTTAGAACATCACATTGTTTTAATAAATCAATAAATTGTTGGGTCAAAGCGTTTTCTGCTGAAGTGTTAAAATTAGCAGAGGCATACTTTTCTATGACCTCCATTGATATGTTAATTCAGTTCACACTGAACCAGTCTACGCAGCAGCAGCTGTTACCAGCATACACACACAGAGACAAACACACAGATACAGCTGTTCCCAAGCTAATATGGACTTGCAGTTCCACAAGGATAAGCACACTATTAAATCAGTGCCCTACCCTCTTATTACCACTGAACTGTAACCTGCTGTAACGGCATTCCAGGCTGCCCCCAACAGTGTAGAGGCTAGATGTAATCAGATTTCATAGTTCAGAAACATCTTATATTAGTAAAAAAACATGTTGCAACCTCCCCTCATAGCTGAAACAACACACGCCTGAAAAAAGTACCAGCCTCTAAGCTTCTTTCATAGCTGGTCCAATGCACACCTGAAAAAAAAATTACCAGCCTCCAACCTCCACTCATAGCCAGTCCAATACACGCCTGCAGAAAAGACTGAAAAGAATACTGGACCTCCAACCTCTCCTTATTGCCGGTCCAACGCACACCTGTGGGGAAAAGAGAACTTCCTACCTCCAACCACTCCTCATAGCCGGACCAACGCATGCCTAAAAAACATCCCGCCTTTAACCACCCTTTATAGCCGGTCCAACGCAAAAACATACCGGCCTCCATCTTCCCCTCATATTCAGTTCAACGCATGCCTGCAAAGCATTCCAGCCTCCATCCTCCAGCCGCCCCTCATAGCCAGTCAAACGAACACCTGAAAAAAGTACCAGCCTCCAACCTCTCCTCATTGCTGGTCCAACACATGCCTGAAAAAAGTACCGGACTCCAACCTCCCCTCATAGCCGGACCAACACCAGCCTGAAAAACATACTGGCCTCCAACCTCCCCTCATAACAAGTCCAACATGCGCCTAAAAAATAGTACCGGCCTCCAACCTCCTCTCATAGCTGGTCAAATGCAAACCTGAAGAAAAGCACCGACCTCCAACCTCCCCCTATAGCTAGTCCAACACACACCTGAAAAAAAGTACTGGCCTCCAACCACCCATCGTAGCCGGTCCAACACACGCCTGAAAAAAAATACTGGCCTCCAACCTCCCCTCATAACAAGTCCAACACGCGCCTAAAAAAATAGTACCGGCCTCCAACCTCTCCTCATAGCCAGTCCAATACATGCCTGCAGAAAAGACTACTGGCCTCCATCTCACCCAGTGGTCGATCCAACGCATGCCTGAAAAGAATACTGGACCTCTAACCTCTCCTCATAGCTGGTCAAACGCATACCTGTGGGGAAAAAAGAACTTCCTACCTCCAACCACCCCTCATAGCCGAACCAACACACACTAAAAAACATACCGGCCTTCAATCTCCCCTCATATCTGTTTAAACCCATGCCTGCAAAACATACCAGCCTCCAGCCTCCTCTCATAGCCGGTCAAACGCACGCCTGAAAAAACTACCACCCTGCAACCTCCTCTCATAGTTGGTCCCACACATATCTGAAAAAAATAAAAGCCTCCAACCTCACCTCATATCTGGGCCAACACACGCCTGCAGAAAAGACTCCTGGCCTCTATCTCTCCCAAAGTAGGTACAACACACGCTTGAAAAGAATACTGGACCTTCAACCTCTCCTCATATGTGGTCCAACGCAGGCCTGTGGAGAAAAAAAGAACTTCCTACCTCCAACCACCCTACATAGTTGGTTCAATACACACCTGCAAAAAAAAAACTTACTGTCCTCCAATGTCTCCTTATAGCTGGTCCAACACATGCCTGAAAAAAGTATCAGCCTCAAACCTCCCCTCATAGCCGGTCCAACACACCTGAAAAAATGTACCCCCTCCAACCTCATAGCCGAACCAACACACGCCTGAAAAAACATACTGGCCTCCAACCTTCCCTCATAGCAGGTCCAACACACATCTAAAAAAAATTCCAGCCTCCAACCTCTTTTCATATTTGGCTTAATGCACACCTGTGGGGAAAAAAGAACTTCCTACCTCCAACCACCCCTCATAGTTGGACTGATGCACCGTCTTCCAACATCTCCTCATAGCCGGTCCAACTCACGCCTAAAACAAAAGTACCGGCCTCTAACCTCCTCTCATAGCTGGTCAAATGCAAACCTGAAGAAAAGCACCGACCTCCATCCTCCCCCTATAGCTAGTTCAACACACACCTGAAAAAAAGTACCGGCCTCCAACCGCCCCTTGTAGTCGGTCCAACACATGCCTGAAAAACATACCACCGTCCAACCATCCCTCATAGCCAGACCAACACATGCCTGAAAAACATACTGGCCTCTAACCTCCCCTCATAGCCGGTCCAATGCACGTCTGAAAAAAATACCGGCCTCCAACCTCCCCTCATAGACGGCCCAGCGCACACCTGAAAAAAATACCAGCCTCCAACCTCCCCTCATAGCCGGTCCAACACCCACCTGAAAAAAAGTACTGGCCTCCATCCTCCCCTCATAGCTGGTCCAATACACACCTGCAGGGAAAAAAGGACTACCTATTTCCAACCTTCCCATATTGCCAGTCTGACGCACACTAGTGGGTATGGCTGTCGGCTGCTGCTGCCTGTCCCCCGGAGAGGTGTTGATGTCGGCTTCTGCTATCCCCCAGGTGGGTATGTCTGGTGGCTGCTGCTATCCCCCAGGCGTGTAAAGAAGAAGTGACGATTGAGGTCAGTTGAGGTACAGGTGAACCGCAGCGCATAAGTGTGAAAGGAGCCTTAGGCTCCTTTCACACAATCGGTCTGATCGGGTCCACCTGTCCGTTTTTTTAATGCGGACCCAATCTGACCCTCCTTTCACCTCTAAAGAGTGGCAGATGTAAGCGACTTTGAGGAGCCACACCGACTTCCAAAAGTAGTTCCTGCACTACTTTTGGCGACTTTGGGGTAATTTTCCATAGACATCTGTGCATGAACCCGCACAGATGTCTTTGAAGTCGCACACAAAGTTGGACTGAAATGCGGCTTCGAAACGAACTAATTTAATTTCAGATGAACTCGCATGATTTCAAGGCTGTGCTCAAGGTGAACGAGGGCTAAACCAAGTATTGATACTTTTGTCAGTGTGGTCAGGTGCCAAGTCCTGCTGGAAAATGAAATCAGCATCTCCATCTTCCATCTGGTCAGCAGAGGGAAGCACGAAGTGCGCTAGAATTTCCTGGTAGAGGGCTGCGCTGACTTTGGACTTGTTAAAACACAGTGGACCAACACCTGTAGATGACATGGCTCCCCAAATCATGTGTATAATGTTGCATCTTATTTGGAAATCAAAGTTCCAGAGTCTGGTGGACGAGTAGAGAGGCACAGAATACAAGTTGCGTGAGGTCCAATGTCGTCTGCTGGTGTTGGTCAACTTCGGAAATAAATAAAACAAAAAATGATTATTTTTATATAGTTATATTATATATCATATAATTGTATAATTCCTTTTTTTTTATATACATACATGTATGTGTGTGTGTGTGTATATATATATATATATATATATATATATATATATATATATACACACACACACAGTATCTCACAAAAGTGAGTACACCTCTCACATTTTTGTAAATATTTTATTATATATTTTCAGGTGACAACACTGAAGAAATGACATTTTGCTACAATATAAAGTAGTGAGTGTATATCTTGTATAACAGTGTAAATTTGCTGTCTCCTCAAAATAACTCAACACACAGCCATTAATATCTAAACAGCTGGCAACAAAAGTGAGTACACCCCTAAGTGAAAATGTCCAAATTGGGACCAAAGTGTCAATATTTTGTGTGGCCACCATTATTTTCCAGCACTGCCTTAACCCTCTTGGGCATGGAGTTCAACAGAGCTTCACAGGTTGCCACTGGAGTCCTCTTCCACTCCTCCATGACGACATCACGGAGCTGGTAGATGTTAGAGGCCTTGTGCGCCTCCACCTTCCATTTGAGCATGCCCCACAGATGCTCAATAGGGTTTAGGTCTGGAGGCATGCTTGGCCAGCCCATCACCTTTCTCCTTAGCTTCTTTAGCAAGCCAGTGGTCGTCTTGGAGGTGTGTTTGGGGTCGTTATCATGTTGGAATACTGCCCTGCGGCAAAGACGAAGGGAGCTGATCATGCTCTGCTTTAGTATGTCAGGGTACATGTTGGCATTCATGGTTCCCTTAATGGACTGTAGCTCCCCAGTGCCGGAAACACTCATGCAGCCCCAGACCATGGCACTCCCACCACCATGCTTGACTGTCTTTTGTCATGAATCAGGCGTGTCCAGAACTGCGTGGACAGCAACAGAGGAAACCAAACATATGTAAAGTGAAAATAGAGTCATTTATTAAAGTAAGTGAAATATAAATATAAACACCTCCAATACAACACAGTGCACAACAAACCAACTACCAGACAGAGACCCACAAAAAACAACAGTCTGACAGGTATATACAATAAATGGGGAATACCAGAATCGTAAACGTAGCCAGGCCAGGGTCATCAACGGGAGATTAGCAGATGTGGACAGGGAGCAAACAGGACAGGGAGAGGATGGACGGATCAGGCTGCAAGGCAAAGGTAAAGGTAACAGGGTCACAGGAGGGACAGGTTCAGGTACAGGGCACAGGGTTCAGGTAACAGGTTCAGAGTCAGGGTCAGGTTCACCTGGGCAGCAGGCACATCAAGCTGGGCAGTAGGCAAAGGCACATCAAGCTGGGCAGCAAGTACAGACACACCGAGCTGGGCAATGGGCACATCAAGCTGGGCAGTAAGCACATCAAACTGGGCAGCATGCACATCATGCTGGGCAGCAGACAGTGGCACATCAGGCTGGGCAGCGGACAGAGGCACATCAGGCTGGGCAGCAGACAGAGGCACATCAGGCTGGGCAGCAGACAGAGGCACATCAAGCTGGGCAGCAGACAGAGGCACATCAAGCTGGGCAGCAGGCTCTGGGTCATCTGGCTAGGCAGCAGGCTCCGGGTCATCTGGCTGGGCAGCAGGCTCCGGGTCATCTGGCTGGGCAGCAGGCTTTCTGTCATCTGGCTGGGCAACAGGTTCTGGGTCGTCTGACTGGGTTGCAGGTTCTGGGTCCTTTGGCTGTGTAGCAGGATCCGGGTCATCTGGCTGGGTAGCGAGCATCATATCAGCAGGCTGGGTAACGGGCACCATATCAGCAGGCTGGGTAACGGGCACCGGATCAACAAGCTGGGTAACGGCACCGGCCCAGTAGACTGGGTAACGGGTGCCGGCTCCATGGGCTGGGTAACAGGCACCAGCCCAGCAGGCTGGGATATGGGCACCAGAACTTCAGGCCGGGGAACAGGCACCGGAACCTCAGGCCAGAAAACGAGCAATGGAACTTCAGGCTGGGAAACTGGCACCGGAACTTCAGGCTGGGAAACGGGCACTGGAACTTCAGGCTGGGAAACAGGCACTGGAACGTCAGGCTGGAAAACGGGCACCGGAACATCAGGCTGGAACATGGGTACCGGAGCATCAGGCTGGAACACAGACACCGGAACTTCAGGCTGGAACACGGGCACCGTAACTTCAGGCTGGAACACAGGCACCGGAACTTCAGGCTGGAACACGGGCACCGGAACATCAGGCTGGAACAGGGGCACCGGAACTTCCGGCTGGAACACAGACACCGGAACTTCAGGCTGGACAGGAGGCAGGAAGTTGGCAGGGTTAGGTGGGTGTTTAGGTTCAGCACCATCAGAGACTAATTTGCCCCAATTGGTAATCATGGAGGTAGACTGGAGCAGGATCGGCTGGTGCAGGAGCAGGCTGGAGCAGATTGGCTGGTGTGGAGGCAGGTTGAGTTAATGGCAGGATTGTATGCGTCGGAAAAAACTTCTGTTTCTTCTTTGGCTTAGCCACTAAAGTTCTGTAGGTGACTGCAGGACTGTAGGTAAGGGGTGAAGCAAACTGAAGAGAAGGTTGGAATATGGTAAGGAAGAGGGAACAGTGGCTAGAGGAAGTTCTTGTGGGGTTTTTGTAGGCAGCAGAGAAGAGGCAGGTGGATTAAAGGCAGGATAGGTGCAGCGAGTAGAAACAGGTATTAATATTTGGTGGGAAGCAGAGTATATTGGGCTGAGACTGAGGTTGCCATGGGTGATTGTATGTGTCGGAAAAAACTTCTGTTTCTTGTTTGGCTTAGCCACTGAAGTTCTGTAGGTGACTGCAGGACTGTAGGTAAGGGGTGAAGCAAACTGAAGAGAAGGGCTGGAATATGGTAAGGAAGAGGGAACAGTGGCTAGAGGAAGTTCTTGTGGGGTTTTTGTAGGCAGCAGAGAAGACGCAGGTGGATTAAAGGCAGGATAGGTGCAGCGAGTAGAAACAGGTATTAATATTTGGTGGGAACCAGAGTATATTGGGCTGAGACTGAGGTTGCCATGGGTGATGGAAGAAAAGACATTTTGGCAGGCAGGTGTCTGGTAGCAGAAATGGTTTGTTGTGGGCTGGCTGAGGTTGATTGCAATATATCAGACCATGCTAGGAGTAATGGTTGGACAAACTGTGGTTTACATGCCACCTGTCTGACAAGGGACTGTACAAAATCAACACACTCCATTATCACCTGTTGGGAACAAGTTGAGTAATGCAGACATCTCAAGTCTCCCGTGAATTTCGGGAGTCTCCCGCATTTCGGCTGTAACTCTGCAATATCCCGGCTGTCAGCTCAGAGAAGAAGTCCCGCGGGAACGCATGGGATTGGCCAGGGCTGGCCAAAGTGTTACCATGCAGGAGAGGGGCGCAAGCTTGGATAAGTCCCAGACAGTGTAAAAAACAGACAGCGTCCTGGCTCAGGCTATTCTACAGCGTTCACATGATAGAGCATATTCCCCGAACTTCCACCCATTCAGTGACAGCCTCAGGTGGAGGGAGTGTGAAGAGAGAACTGTACACTTTGATTGGCCGAGGGTTCCATCCATCAACTACACTGGCCCCGCCCCCTGCAGCTCGGCTTTCTATGTGGAGAAGAACGGCCGGCAGAAATAAAGCAACACTCCCCCAAATGATGGGAGAGGGCATCTAGAGTCCTGAACTCTATCATTGTGTTATCCCAGGTACACTTGTTCTATCAGCACAGAGTGACATACTACCAGATGTCGAGCCACCACAGTTGCTGTATGTTGTTACTTTCCTACTGCAAAGTAAATGTGTTTTGTGCAGACATCAGCAAGAGCACTATTGGAAAGATATTAGAAAACAATCACGGTGTCTAAACATTTTCCAGCAAATTTTAATGCATTCATCTTTTACTGTATTTAGGAAGCTGTGTACGTAATTATTACATTTAGGAAGAAGGACTTTTAGGTGAATTTTCAGAGTGTTGGTGTGTAAAATAGCGGCATGTCTGTATTTATATTGCAGCATAACACACGTCACCTCATCATATACATTAGAATAACTTGTCTTTAATTTTGACTACATCTTAAAATAACTAAACAATATGATGCATGTTAACAATGCATTGCACTGTCCTAGCACAAACCAGCACGCATGCATCAAATGAGTGTGCTTGTGTGAATGGGACAAAAATCTTTATAGTGAATGTAAGCAAAACCCAGTGGCGGAATTACCAGGGTCGCAACAGTCGCACTTGCGACGGGGCCCTGGCATTCCGTCACTGTGGGGGGGCCCCAGCGGGGTCACTATTCACAGGGCTCTGAGCGGAGAGTGTGTCTCTCATGAAGATACCGGCATTGACAGTTATATTTCCCTCTCCGTCTGTCCTGTCCTCTCTCTCACGGGATGAGAGAGGACACAGATGATCTGCTGCCCCTTCTCCCCCTCCTCTCTCCTGTGTGCTCCGCGGGCAGTCAAGTGTGAAGCTAACAAGCTCACATTTCCCGCGGAGCACACAGAGAAGAGAGGATGGGGAGAAGGGGGAGCAGATCAGCTGTGTCCTCTCTCATCCCGTGTGAGAGAGGACAATGCCGGTGTCTCCATGAGAGACGCGCTCTCCGCTCAGAGCCATGCTGTCCTGAGAAGGCAGACAGCACTGATGGGCACTGATAGAAGTCACTGATGGGCATTGATAGAAGGCCCTAATGGGCACTAATAGAAGGCACTGATAGGAGGCACCAATGAGCACTCATAGAAGGCACTAACTGGCACTGATGGGCACTGATAGAAGGCACTAATGGGCACTGATAGAAGGCACTGATGGGCACTGATAGGAGGCAAATTATGGGCACTAATAGAAGGCACTGATGGGCACTGATAGGAGGCACCAATGAGCACTCATAGAAGGCACTAATTGGCACTGATGGGCACTGATAGAAGGCACTAATGGGCACTGATAGAAGGCACTGATGGGCACTGATAGGAGGCAAATTATGGGCACTAATAGAAGGCACTGATGGGCACTGATAGGAGGCACCAATGAGCACTCATAGAAGGCACTAATTGGAACTGATAGAAGGCACTAATGGGCACTGATAGAAGGCATTTATGGGCACTGATACAAGACACTGATGGGCACTGATAAGGTGCACTGATAGAGGCACCGATGGACACTGATAGGAGGCACTGGTGGGCACTGATAGGAGGCACTGATGAGCACTGATAAGAGGCATTGATGGGCACTGATAGGAGGCACTAATCGGCACTGATAGGAGGCACGGATGGGCACTGATAGGAGACACTGGTGGGCACTGATAGGAGGCACTGATGAGCACTGATAAGAGGCATTGATGAGCACTGATAGGGGGCTATAATGTGCACTGGTAAGCTGCATTGATAGGTGGCATTGATGGGCACTGATAGGTGGCATGGAGGAACACTGATAGGCAGAACTTAGGCAGTATTGATGGGCACAGATGGGCAGCATTGAAGAGTACTGATAGGTGGCACTGATGGACGATGTTAGGCGGCATTAATGAGCACTGATAGGTGGTGCTGATAAGCAGAATTGATGGGCACTAACAGGCCCATTAATGAGCGCCGATAGGTAACACTTGTAGGCGGAATTGATGGGCACTAATAGGCGGCATTGATGAGCACTGATAGGCAGCATTGATGGGCACTAATAGGTGGCATTGATGAGCACTGATAGATGGCACTGATGATTGGGGCACTGATTATCAGTGTAAACCATTTACTGACATTCTTGACAGTTAATTGCAGTCCTTTCCTAACACAGACAGAGCGTGGGAGGAAAGGGCTGTGGATAACCGGCAAGTCTGTTTACATGTGATCAGCTGATCACATGGTAAAGGGCCGCTGTGATTGTGCTGGATGCATGTCCCAGGGGACATGCGGGAAGCACGGTTTTGGGAGGATGTCCATGGACACCCTCCCAAAATTGGAAGCCCAGGGCTCGGATGGAAGGGGGGTCCGTCATGGTTTCTTGCACCGGGGCCCTGAAGGTTCTAGTTATGCCTCTGGCAAAACCTCTCCAACTGTAGCTATACCGTAGAATCCAGCAGGGAGTCCTGGCACTGTTTGTACCTGTCTGTGTGTGCCGATCCTGCAGTGTCACTCCATATCTCACAGGAGGATTCAGAGTGGACAGCACAGGACCCCCGGGATGCTGGAGACCCCTTGTAAAAGTACAGATCCCTCATTCCCTGCTGTGCCCATGCAAGCAACCCCAACCCCTGATGTGCAAAGACACGCACATAGCATGGTGCTAGCAGAGATCTCAAGTCTCCCGGAAGGTGCGGGAGACTCCCACATTTCTGCGGTGGCTCCCGAACAGCTGCAAGCTCCTCCCAATCTCCCGGGAATGATCAGTGTGGCGGCTGTCCCTCCTGCTGCGCACCGATCATCCCCAGCTTCTCTGTGTACTCCTCCCCATCCCCTACCATGTCCTTCTCCACCCCCCCTCGTCCCCCGCAACCGGCTCCCCTCCTCTCCTGCCAGCTGTGATGGGAACGAGTAATAGGACACAGTGAGCGAGATCGCTTCTGTGTCCTGTGATTACTGAGCAGAGTAAACTGTGTTTACTCTGCTCAGTTTACAAATGGACACAAGCCTCTGTCTCCTGTTTGTTCATCTTTAGTGCTGAGAAAGGGACTGGGGAACCTGTGTCCTCAGTCCCTTTATCTGTCTCCAGGGGAGATGTCAGGGGTCTGTTTAGACCCCTGACATCTCACCAAAGCCCCCCCAAAAATAAAAAATAAAATATTGTAAAAAAATTTTTAAAAAAATGAAAAAGTAAAAAAAGCATTGTGAAAAAAAAAATTAAAAACAAATTAAAATGTAAAATAAAATCAATTATTAAAAGTAAAAAAACTACTGGCACCGTCCACTGCCACCCACCCCCCGCCACATTCCCCAGAAGCACTGCGAAAAAATATTGAGAAAGTGATTTAAATAATAGTTTGCAGGGGGGGGGGGGCGTTTGCGGGCGCGAAGCGCCACCTCCCTGATATGAGTTTGCCACCTCCCTAAAATGAGTTTTTTGCAGGTTGGGATGTCTGGTAACGTTCCAATGTTCGAAAAGGTATGTAAAGTCATCCTCCAAAAGCCACACCAGAGACACGACCTGAGTAACACTGAAAGGGGCAGAAAAACCACGGCCCCTTGGAGTACAGGGTAGGGCCAGCTCTGCACACATTTGAATTAAAGGCTGAACATCCCCAAACAGCATATAGCCCTAATCAACCAAGGAGTGAGCTAATTGAATGCTCTCTAGCAACTGGTCACTGGTCCACTCTTTCAGTGTCTGACGGCAATATTCACCACTCTCTGACGCCAGCAGAGAATAATAAACAATCTCATCAGGATTAATTTTCCGCAAAAGAGAACCAAGGTGGTTCCTCTGTGCAGCCACTTCTGGTCAGGGATGGCCTTGGTATACTGTCATGAATTGGGTGTGACCAGAACTGCGTGGACAGCAACAGAGGAAACCAAACGCTTGTAAAGTGAAAATAGAGTAACTTATTAAAATTCTGCTGCATACACACAAGCGGAATTTCCGTCAGAAAAAACTTGGATGGTTTTTCTGATGGAATTCCGCTCAAGCTTGCCTTGCATACACACGATCGCACAAAAGTTCTCTGAACTTTCGAACGTCAAGAACACGGTGATGTACAACACTATGACGAGCCGAGAAACTGAAGTTCAATGATTCAGAGCATGCATCGAATTGTTTCCGAGCATGCGTGATTTTTTGCGCGTCCGAATTGCATATGGACTAACGCATTTTCGGATAGGAACTTTTTCCGACCGAAAAATAGACAACCTGCTCTCAATCTTTTGCTGGCTGGAATTATGCCATCAAAAGTCCAATGGAGCATACACACGGTTTCTGACCAAAAGCTCACATCTGACTTTTGCTGGCAGAATTTCTGATCGTGTGCATGGGGCATAAGTGAAATATAAATACACACACACCTCCAATACAACACAGTGTACAACAAACCAACTACCAGACAGAGACCCACAAAAAACAACAGTCAGACAGGTATAAAAAATAAATAGGGAATACCAGAATCGTAAACGTAGCCAGGCCAAGGTCATCAATGGGAGATCAGCAGATGGGGACAGGGAGCAAACAGGACAGGGAGAGGATGGACAGATCAGGCTGCAATGCAAAGGTAAAGATAACAGGGTCACAGGAGGGATAGGGTTCAGGTAACAGGGTCAGGGATCACAGGTTCAGGTCAGGGCGCAAGGGCGATACCAAGGCAAGTGTGTGTGTGTTTGCCGGATATCAATACACATCTCCTGCAATCAGTCTCAGGTGACGCCTGATCGCAGGAGATAATGTCGGCTCCACACTGCCGAGAAACACCCGCTGGTGGACACGAGTACTGCGGCCCAAGGATCAGATAGTGCCACCAGCAGGTGAAACCTTTCCTGACAGTTCAAGACTGCCAGGAGACACCCGCTGGTGGACCTCAGTACTGCAAGCCAAAGGTCCGACAGTGCCACCACCAGACATCTTTGTACTCCTGACCTGGTTGTCGCCACACACGCTTGACACCATCTGAACCAGATAAGTTTATCTTGGTCTCATCAGACCACAAGACATAGTTCTAGTAATCCATGTCCTTAGTCTGCTTGTCCTCAGCAAACTGCATGCTTTCTTGTGCAACATCTTTAGAAGAGGCTTCCTTCTGGGACAACAGCCATGCAGACCAATTTGATGCAGTGTGCGGCGTATGGTCTGCACACTGACAGGCTGACCCCCCACCCCTTCAACCTCTGCAGCAATTCTGGCAGCACTCATACGTCTATTTCTCAAAGACAACCTCTGGATATGACGCTGAGTACTTGCACTCAACTTCTTTGGTCGACCATGACAAGGCCTGTTCTGAGTGAAACCTATCCTGTTAAACTGCTGTATGGTCTTGACCACTGTGCTGCAGCACAGTTTCAGGGTCTTGGCAATCTTCTTATAGCCTAGACCATCTTTATGTACGGCAACAATTATTTTTTTCAGATCCTCAGAGAGTTCTTGCCATGAGGTGCCATGTTGAACTTCCAGTGACCAGTATGAGAGAGTGAGAGCGATAACACCAAATTTAACACATCTGCTCCTCATTCACCTGCAATCTTGTAACACTAATGAGTCACATGACACTGGGAGGGAAAATGGCTAATTGGGCCCAATTTGGACATTTAGACTTAGGGGTGTACTCACTTTTGCTGCCAGCGGTTTAGACATTAATGGCTGTGTGTTGAGTTATTTTGAGGGGACAGCAAATTTACACTGTTATACAAGCTGTACACTCACTGCTTTACATTGTAGCAAAGTGTAATTTCTTCAGTGTTGTCACATGAAAAGATATAATAAAATATTTACAAAAATGTGGGGGGTGTACTCACTTTTGTGAGATACTATATATATATATATATATATATATATATATATATATATATATATATATATATATATATATAATATAAAGTATGTGAACCCTTTTGGAATGATATGTATTTCTGCACAAATTGGTCATAAAATGTGATCTGATCTTCATCTAAGTCACAACAATAGACAATTACAGTCTGCTTAAACTAATAACACACAAAGAATTAAATGTTACCATGTTTTTATTGAACACACCATGTAAACATTCACAGTGCAGGTGGAAAAAGTATGTGAACCCCTAGACTAATGAGATCTCTAAGAGCTAATTGGAGTGAGGTGTCAGCCAACTGGAGTCCAATCAATGAGATGAGATTGGAGGTGTTGGTTACAGCTGCCCTGCCCTGTAAAAAACACTCACCAGTTCTGGGTTTGCTTTTCACAAGAAGCATTGCCTGATGTGAATGATGCCTGGCACAAAAGAGCTCTCAGAAGACCTACGATTAAGAATGGTTGACTTGCATAAAGCTGGAAAGGGTTATAAAAGTATCTCCAAAAGCCTTGCTGTTCATCAGTCCATGGTAAGACAAATTGTTTATAAATGGAGAAAGTTCAGCACTGCTGCTACTCTCCCTAGGAGTGGGCGTCCTGTAAAGATGACTGCAAGAGCACAGCGCAGACTGCTCAATGAGGTGAAGAAGAATCCTAGAGTGTCAACTAAAGACTTACAAAAGTCTCTGTTAGCGAATCTACGATACGTAAAACACTAAACAAGAATGGATTTCATGGGAGGATACCACAGAGGAAGCCACTGCTGTCCAAAAAAAACATTGCTGCACATTTATAGTTTGCACAAGAGCACCTGGATGTTCCACAGCAGTACTGGCAAAATATTCTGTGGACAGATGAAACCAAAGTTGAGTTGTTTGGAAGAAACACACAACACTATATGTGGAGAAAAAGAGGCACAGCGCACCAACATCAAAACCTCATCCCAACTGTGAAGTATGGTGGTGGGGGCATCATGGTTTGGGGCTGCTTTGTTGCATTGGGGCCTGGACGGATTGCTATCATCAAAGGAAAAATTAATTCCCAAGTTTATCAAAACATTTTGCAGGAGAACTTAAGGCCACCTGTCCACCAGCTGAAGCTCAACTGAAGATGGGTGTTGCAACAGGACGCCGACCCAAAGCATAGAAGTAAAACAACAACAGAATGGCTTAAACAAAAGAAAATATGCCTTCTGGAGTGGCACGGTCAGAGCCCTGACCTCAACCCGACTGAGATGCTGTGGCATGACCTTAAGAAAGGGATTCACACCAGACATCCCAAGAATATTGCTGAACTGAAACAGTTCTGTAAAGAGAAATGTCAAGAATTACTCCTGACCGTTGTGCACGTCTGACTTGCAACTACAGGGAACGTCTGGTTGAAGTTTTTGCTGCTAAAGGAGGTTCAACCAGTTATTAAATTCAAGGGTTCACATAATTTTTCCAGCCGCACTGTGAATGTTTACATGGTGTGTTTAATAAAAACATGGTAACATTTAATTTTTTGTGTGTTATTAGTTTAAGCAGACTGTGATTGTCTATTGTTGTGACTTAGATGAAGATCAGATCACATTTTATGAGCAATTTGTGCAGAAATCCATATCATTCCAAAAGGGTTCACATACTTTTTATTGCAACTGTATATATAGATATTTATACACACACACATCACAATTTGCTTGTTTTCAGCCATAAATTTCATGATGGTGTGCAGGAACAAGCATAATTCACAAACGCACATTATTTCATTCACAGATTCTTGTTCTGGTTCACCGATATGTCAAGGACATGCGCTATACAAGACGGAATATTATTATTATTATTATTTTTTTTTTTTAAACTGTTTATTGGTTTTCAGAACATCAAATACAAAACAACATACATTGGTTATGAAGGGTATCAGATGTTGCCCTTACAAGAAATATGTCATTTAGTAATCGGTTACATGTAACATAGCAGGTATCATGGGTCACCATAATAATCGCAACAGGCTGGCTCCTGGGGTTGTAGGACAGTTTAGGGCTAGAATGTGCACACCAAGATAAGACATCAAATTTACAGCAGTGTATGGCTAGCATTTGGCAAGGAGTGTCCTGGGTACTGGGTTAAATCTAGTGTGCTTCTGAAGCTGTGGAAGGGTCCGCCAGCCATTTGGACCAGACCTTGTCGTATTTTTGAGGGCATCCTCTATTAGCATAACTGTCTTTGTATAGGGGTAAGGTGTTGTTAACTAGTTGTTTCCACAGGGAAAGGGGGGGGGGGTTGTGAATGGCTGTGCAGAGGGGGCATGTCAGGAAAAGTCTGATCATTAGAGGAGAGCAGGCATAGCTAGAGAACTGACAACGGTGTGCTCTCCTGCTTAGTGTGGTCAGTTTTTAATAGGAAAGCAGAGGAATCGGCAGGAACACCAAGGATTTCAGATAAAGGAAGCAATACAAAGAGAACAGGATACTTTTTCATACAAGTACATGGAACAGCAGCCACATATCAGGAATATGAATTGCTGGGATAAAAAAACACTTTAACTATGACACTAACGCACCGTACACACGAGCAGAATTTCCGTTGGAAAAATCCTGGATGGTTTTCCGACGGAATTCCGCTCAAGCTTGCCTTGCATACACACGGTCACACAAAAGTTCTCTGAACTTTCGACCGTCAAGAAAGCGGTGACGTACAACACTACGACGAGACGGGAAAATGAAGTTCAATGCTTCCGAGCATGCGTCAAATTGTTTCCGAGCATGCGTGATTTTTTGCGCGTCCAAATTGCATACAGACAATCGCATTTTCGGATAGGAACTTTTCCCAACCAAAAAATAGAGAACATGCTCTCAATCTTTTTCTGGCTTTTCTGACCAAAAGCTCTCATCGGTGTTTTGCTGGCGACATTTCCAATTGTGTGTACGCGGCATAAGTCACTCTATAACCCTAATACAAAAACTTCCTGTGGCCCCAACCCTCTCACTAACCTTTATGTAACCCCAACACTAAACTTGACACTTATCCTCTCTGTAACTCTAGCATCACATTAATTCCCACTGTAACCATAACACTAACACTCTCTGTAGCCCTAACTCTCATTCTAATTTTCCTTTATGTAAACTTACCCTTCCTTGATTACTTACCTCCCCTGACCAGCAATCCTCTGTCCTAAGGACTATTTTTTACTGGTGCCAAAGTCCCAGAGCCAGAATCTCCTTTGAGATCTTGCATTTTTAAAGACTTGACCAAAGAATATGAAGAATATGAAGATGGATCACATTATTTAGTTATTATTAGTAGTACTAATGCTATTGGTTTGTATACTCCTTATAGCATCTAATTTATTGTAAGAATGTACAGGGGCTTTAACAACAACACAAGTATATAAAACACTAGAAATTCGAACCTAGAACAGGAAAATGTAAAATGGAGAAGAGATAGATAAGTAGAGTAAGGGCACCTTCAGATTTAACTTTTAGCATGATATACATGATATATTCTATGTATGATTTACATTTGAGTTTAGAATTCGTTAGCTCATCCTGTGTGATTTTCTTTAACACCGAGGACAATCATGTCGCTGCCTTCTGACCTTTTATTTTCCCTTTAAGCTACTGCAAAACTCATAGCTGGCATTTGCTATTTTTCAGCTGCTGGTGACGTACACCGTGATGCAAATTTAACATATGTAATGTGAATGCAATTAACCCAAATAGGTCTACAGAGTTCAAGTTGCTGATTTGTAATTAAAATTATAGTAACGAAAGAACAGAAACCTAGGCTTTCTGCCTTTTAACATTTTACAAGGTGTCATGTGATCTTTCTTACATTCAAGGTAATAGGGCAGTTTCTCAGCAGAACTAAAAAGTGTTGGCAAAACATAAGAATAAAAAAATCAGTATATACTCAGGATCAGGAGAATTGGTAAGTAATATCGAACCAGAAGAAACAACTATACATACATTACATATTTAGCAAAGGTAGCAAAAAAGAAACAACCATACATACAACATACTGTATTTTGAGCAGTGCCACCAAAATAGAACAACCATACATACACTTTATATTGAGTAAAGGTGGCCAGTGCTAAGGAAAAAAAAAAAAAAAGGTTATTTTGGGGGATTTTTTACTTTACTACTTTGTACTAACCTCCTGTAATCCCTTTCACATCAGCATTCGGGATTACGGTAGTCAAAAGGGCCAGTGCTGTAGACCAGTGGTCTCCAAACTGTGGTCCGGGAGCCGGATGCAGCCCGTTGCTAGCCTTTATCTGGCCCTTGGGGCACTATTCCTTCCATTGATACTAGACACTATTTTGCTAACTGACATCAATAATGGGGTGCCATTTTTCCTACTTACACCAACAACAGGGCACTATTCTTACCAATGATACAAAAGATGGGGCACTATTCCTCCCCCTTATACTAAATGTGGTGATGTTTACTCCCACTGATGCCAAGAAAAATTTCTACTCTCACTGGCCACAGTCTGGACCCCCTAAAGTCTGGAGGACAATAAACTGGCCCTTTGTTTAAAAAGTTTGGAGATTACTGTTGTAGACTATTAGGCTTTAACACATTGCACAGAGATTTGAACAGTTGCCTCTTCAATGTCCAGTCACAGGTCTGACAAACCCCAAGATGGGGGAGTAATACTAAACACCATGTGTAACCCCCCGGAGAGCGATTCTCCAAGGGGGTTATCTGATGTGGGGAGGAGCCCAGAGAGCCGCCGAGGGACCCCAGAAGACCAGGTTCGGGGCCACTCTGTGCAAAACAAGCTGCACAGTGGAATTAAGTATGACATGTTTGTTATTTATTTATTTTTCTAAAAACAAACCTTTAGTGTCACTTTAAGCCAGCCTACGACACATTTGATGAATAGCAGACAGAATTAGAAGGAATGCATCCTAAATCTCACGACAGAGTCTTCAAAGGACTAATGAGGCCCTGTCATAAATGGTCAAGTCATAAACAGTCTAATAAGAAATAAATATGTGTGAGTCTGAAGCTGAAAGTTTTAAAATGTTGACAAAACCCTGCTCAAACACATGCTGCACACTGTTTGTAAAGTAGTTCAGTGTAAATAATATTTTTTTTAAATCTCCTTTGGGGCAGTCACATGATTGCTAAGCTCAGGCTCTACATTGCTGTTGATCAGCTGCTGCAGCTAATGGGAGAGAGTCCAACAACAAGGAGTAATGGAACCCAGCGGGTGACATCACGGGTCTGTGATTTTAGCTCTATTGTCAAGTTGCTCACTGACACAGAGGAGCTGGGTGTTTGCACCAAAGGAGATCAAAAAAAGGTATTTACACGCTGTTTGCTGGCCTATCAGATGAGATCCCCAGGCACGTTTCTTCTGCATTAAAACCCCTGCCTGTTCGCCCCTTTTTAATTTTGGCCTAACGTTCCACTTTAAATGTAACCTCATCGCAGCACTTGTGAGGAATCTCTGCGAATGTCAGAGTAAGAGCAATAAATCCAGGGCCATCATTCACGATTAACTAATGAGGCTTTTAAAACGTGACCTATGGACAATTTTAGGTACCATATTTTTTGTGATACTGCACAATTTGAAGACTTGACTTGTTTGGTATCTAATTGCTCAACACAACCCCATCTTTTATATTTTACCAAAACATTGGGCATTATATTGTGTTTGTTATTACTAAAATTCATCTTTTTTTCATTATTTATGTGTTTGTTAACCACTTCAGCCCTGGAAGGTTTACCCCCCTTCATGACCAGGCCATTTTTTACGATACGGCACTGCGTTATTTAGCTGACAATTGCACTAAAGACACTGGCAGGGAAGGGGTTAACATCAGGGGCGATCAAAGGGTGAAGTTTGTCCCTAGGTGGTGCCCTTTAACTGTGGGGGGGGGGGGTGCTTAGCAGAAACACAAGATCTCCATTTTCCCCTCTCACAGGACGGCCATCTGCCTTGTTTACATAGGCAGACCACCGTTCTGCCTTTCTTCAGAACGATCGGTGGGTCCCCAGCGGACATCGCATCCGCTGGACCGGCTGATTGGCTCCGGCTGTGTCCAATCACACGCCCCAGACCCTGTGCACGAAATCACGTACAGGAAGGCCGCCCTGAAGCAGTATATCTGCGTGGGGCGGTCCTTAAGACGATAAATAGTTGAGCAAATATTGTGTGACATAAACAATTGCATTAAGGTGAAAAAACACCTGTCAGTGACCGGCCCCCCAGCCCCCCCCTGTTTTACTTACCCGAGCCATTGAGCTTGATCAGCAGGGACGTGCTGTCTCTCTGCCAGTTCTCAGCTCTTGATTGGATAGATAGCAGCGCAGCCATTGGCTTCCGCTGCTGTCAATCAAATCCAATGACGCAAGTGCCGGGGGGCGGGGCCGAGTCCTGTATTCGGCCTCTATGGACGCCGAATGCTGGACTCGGGAGCGCGCCCGCAAGGTGACCCCCTCAGGGAAGCGCTTCTCCGAGGGGGTTGTCAGATGTGGGGAGGAGCCGTGAGAGCCGCTGGAGGACCCCAGAAGAGCAGGTTCGGGGCCACTCCGTGCAAAATGAGCTGCACAGTGGAGGTAAGTATGATATGTTTGTTATTAAAAAAAAAAATGACCTTTGCCATCACTTTAAGTCATTTTATAGCGAAAAATGCAGATTTTAACATGAGTCCGAAAAATAAAAACAAATTGCTCAAGAGGGGAAGTGGATAACAATAAACAGCACTGCGATTGTGGCATGCACTTTTCGTTCTTGTTGATGAAACACTACAATGTGAAAAGCTGCATTCACACCCAGCACATTTGAAACGTGCACATTTTTGTGCTTCTTTTGTATGTTTTTCTTGTGACGCGCTTAGAGCAGCCCATTGATTTCAATGGACTGCCCTACATATGACAAATGTGGTATAGTAGCTCATGGAGCTTTATTGAGTGTTTTTTCTGCACATTTTACTGTGTTTTTTTTTCAATATTTTTATTTAAGAATAGAAGGCAGCGTCCAAATTATACAAGTGTCTATACACATTAATATGGAAGTATGCACTTTTTTCACTAGTGCTGCTGAATAATCATGCATTTTTCAGCATGTTTTTGTATCATGCTTTTGCACTTTTTTACATGCATTTCTGATGCCATGCTTCATGTGCTTTTTTGTAAGAGGAGAGGCCTGGATTTTATATACAAATCTCTGCCTAAAACACCCTAAAAATGTAAATACATGCGTTTTCCATGCGCTCCCATTGAACTTTATGGGCCAGAACGCACTGCACTGCACCAAAAGAAGCAGCTGAACCTTTCACTGCATCGAAGTGAACGGGCACCACCGAGAATAACGTGATTTCCATTGTCCATTAGGGGCGCAGTCCATGCGTCTGACTAACCTAGAGTGGGTGGGGTTGCCAGGGGCCAAGTGGGGTGGCTGTTTGCCGCCTCCTCAAAATAAAACCACCGACCGCCACTGCGCCTATCACTTCCACCGCCATGTGCCACCTCCGCCCCACCCCAGCCATGTTCACTGGACTCTGCTGTCCCACCTGCAGACCCAGGGCTATCATGGTAGGTGTGTCCCTGGGAAGGGCGGCGAGAGCTCAGCGGATCTCTATCCACTCAGCCTCCCCCCCGTACACAGACTAGGAAGTGACGTGTATGACATCACTTCCTGTACTGGAGCAGTCATTCTCTGGGATCAGTGCTGAGGAAAGCAGATGACGAAACACGAGGCGGGAGGAGGGGGTCGGAAAAATGCACCTTCACCTAAGTAGACAAAAATCCTTGCTCCGGCCCTGCCCTAAGGCTAGCTTCACATCTATGCCTTTTATTAGTGTGTTTGCAAATCTACAGAAACACACTACAATCCACTTAACCAAATTTCCTATGGGTCCCATTCACATCTACACAGGTTCCTGCAACGTGTTTTTTTGGAAAGGTGCAGGGACTTTTTTTTACATGGTGCCTTTTTGGGTCCATGAACGTCAATGGAATTGCATAAAAAATGCATGGACTTCCCCTATCCTTGTGAGCAAGATAGAAGTGGTGAAACACATCAAGAAAGGTTGTTTTTTTGGGTGGAGACATTACTGTATATTGTCAATTAACTGATCCCTCCAGTGTATACCCTCCTGATCCCCCCTGTACACTGTCCTACATCCTACTGACCCCTGCATTTTGCTGCATTTTCCTGCATGACAACAAATACCTCCTCTTAGCAACATCAACACTTCCCAAACACATCAAAAACGCATCAACGGCACATGCATAGATGTGAACCTAGCCTAACACCTGCTTGTTGTGTTAATGTGTGTTTTTCAGGTAATGGCATAGAGCAGCTCATTCAATTGCTTTGAGTGTTTGCAGCCCATTTTAGCTTGTTTGTCCTGCATTTTGCTGCATGCAAAAACAAACCTATGCTGGCTGCGTTTAGGCATCACTGGACGTTTTTAACCGGACTGTTAGGTGCATCTAGTGGGGTTTTTTTTTACTACCACTAAGGCTCCATTCACACATGTTCAACTTGTCATGCGACTATGGACATTAAAGTCGCATGACAAGTCGTAGCCCATTCTTTTCAATGGCACCCATTCAGATTGGTGCGACTTAGAAAAGGTGCCTGCGCTACTTTGGTGAGAGTTTTGATGTGACTTTGGTCCAGAGAATGAAAAGTCAGATCAGAGTCGCAGCAACACTGGAAATCGTGCGACTTTGGAGACACGTTAATGAGAATAGAGCCTTAACACCCCTCCATGTTAGCTGCTGTGTCCATGCACACATAGGCATTTAGAGGCAGAAAAAAAACCCACCACTGCCAGCGAGTACGTCTATGGGCAGCTGCGTTTTGGCAGAAGAAATGCTTGACATGTGTAAGCGCATCTAAATGCGATTAACACTAGGCGCGTTTAGTACTTGAATAGCCAGAATAAATGATTATTCTGCCCGATGAAAAGAATTAACGCCCAAGCGCTTGATGCGCCTGAACACTTCCAAAGGGATTTCACGCGTCTACAAGCGTCAAGTGTTTTTTCTGCGTGTAAACGTATCTGAACGCGCCTCAATGCTAGGTGGGTTTGGCACTTGAGCATTAATTCTATGTTCTTATGCGTTTTTAATGTGTTTCAATGAGGAGGTGCATTTTTGGTGCGGGTTTTTTTTTAACTGACCAAAAGTGTAGCAAGCAAGACACAACGGAAGCGCAACAGGCCAGTGTAAAGACATACATAGGGATATTTAAAAGGGATGCAGTTTTCTTGAGCTTTTCTTGCGCTAAAGGTGCCGATAATGGCCAACAATGAATTCATATTCATTAAAATTCATGATATTAACCAATTTAGCGCTGGAAGATTTACCCCCCTTTATGACTAGGCGATACAGCTCTGCGTTATTTTAAGACCTTTCACACTGGGGCCACGGCTGCGTTAGCGCTAAGGCGCCGCTCGTTTTAACAGCGCTTAAGCGCTGTTTAAGTGGTGCTTTTCAGCCGCTAGCGGGGCGTTTTTAACCACAAAGAAGGGGTTAAAAGCGCCTGTGTTGTTGCGCACTTCCAAAGTGCTGCCCATTAATTTCAATGTGCAGGGGTGTTTTGGGAACGCTAAATACAGCGCTCCCAAACCGCCCAAAAGATGCGGCTTGCAGGACTTTTCCTAACGTTCCACAAGAGCACCGCCCCAGTGAGAAAAGTCACACTGTAAAGAATGGGAGGCGGTTTTCAGGCGCTAAAACGCCAGAAAACCGCCTCAGTTTGAAAGGGGTCTTACTGACAATTGCGCGGTCGTGCGATGCTGTACCCAAATAAAATTGATGTCATTTTTTCCCCACAAATACAGCTTTGTTTTGGTGGTATTTGATCTGCTCTGTCATTTTTATTTTTTGCGCTATACTTTCTGCTATAAAACATATCCAATAAAAAATGTAAAAAATCTAATTTCTTCATAAATTTAGGCCAATGTGTATTCTGCTAACAGGTTTTTGGTAAATAAAAATGATTTTTTTTCATACAAATACTATACTAATTACACTAAAATCGCTAGTTCTGGTATTGTACAAGAAAATTTTTCATGCTTGTTTCTTTGGATAGATTTGTGTGGCGTGATGGGCTCTCAAAAGCTGTGCACTAACGATCAGATTATCGTACGATCGATCCAAAAGCGTTATTTTTCCCCCTCTGATTTTCTCATCACATGTACTAGACATTAGGATTCCTTCGAAAAGTGAACTCGCTTGGAACGTTGAACGTTTCTGCCAATGTAAACGGCGCCTTAACGTTGAGCATTTTTGCAGCTACACGCCGTAGCGCGAACGAAGCCAGCACCACCTTTGGCTGCACGCAGTCAGGGCCCCCTGGAGGGTGATGAAAGGCTGTGCCCCCCCGGATGGGTGATCGGAGGCTGTGCCCCCCCAAAGGGCAATGAAAGGCTGTGGCCCCCCAGAGGGTGATGAGAGGCTGTGGCCCCCACGGAGGGTGATGAGAGGCTGTGGCCCCTCGGGGGGTGATCAGAGGCCGTGCCCCCCCCTGGAGGGCGATGAGAGGCTGTGGCCCCCCAGAGGGCAATGAAAGGCTGTGGCACCCCGGGGGGGTGACTGGAGGCTGTGCCCCCCCCCGGGGGGGTGACTGGAGGCTGTAACCGCCCCCGGGGAGGTGGTCGGAGGCTGCACCCACGGAGGGCGATCAGAGGCTGTGGCCCCCCCCGGAGGGTGATGAGAGGCTGTGCCCCCGGAGGGGTGATCGGAGGCTGTAACCCCCCCCTGGGGAGGTGATCGGAAGCTGTGGCCCCCCGAAGGGCAATGAGAGGCTGTGGCCCCCGGAGGGTGATGAGAGGCTGTGGCCCCCCGGGGAGGTGATCAGAGGCTGTGCCCCCCCCCCCCCGGAGGGCGATGAGAGGCTGTGCCCCTCTGGAAGGGCGATGAGAGGCTTTGGCCCCCCTTAAGGGTGATGAGAGGCTGTGTCCCCTCGGAGGGCGATGGGAGGCTTTGGCCCCCCTTAAGGGTGATGAGAAGCTGTGGCCCCCGGAGGGTGATGAGAGGCTGTGCCCCCCCCGAGGGGGGGGTGATTGGAGGCTGCAACTGTCCCCGGGGAGGTGGTCGGAGGCTGTGCCCCCCTGGGGGGGGGTGATCGGAGGCTGTGCCCCCGGAGGGCGATCAGAGGCTGTGGCCCCCCCGGAGGGTGATAAGAGGCTGTGCCCCCTGGAGGGGTGGTCGGAGGCTGTAACCCCCCCTGGGGAGGTGATCGGAAGCTGTGGCCCCCCGAAGGGCAATGAGAGGCTGTGGCCCCCGGAGGGTGATGAGAGGCTGTGGCCCCCCGGGGAGGTGATCAGAGGCTGTGCCCCCCCCCCCGGAGGGCGATGAGAGGCTGTGCCCCTCTGGAAGGGCGATGAGAGGCTTTGGCCCCCCTTAAGGGTGATGAGAGGCTGTGTCCCCTCGGAGGGCGATGGGAGGCTTTGGCCCCCCTTAAGGGTGATGAGAAGCTGTGGCCCCCGGAGGGTGATGAGAGGCTGTGCCCCCCCGAGGGGGGGGTGATTGGAGGCTGCAACTGTCCCCGGGGAGGTGGTCGGAGGCTGTGCCCCCCTGGGGGGGGTGATCGGAGGCTGTGCCCCCGGAGGGCGATCAGAGGCTGTGGCCCCCCCCGGAGGGTGATAAGAGGCTGTGCCCCCTGGAGGGGTGGTTGGAGGCTGTAACCCCCCCTGGGGAGGTGATCGGAGGCTGTGGCCCCCCCGAAGGGCAATGAGAGGCTGTGGCCCCCCGGAAGGGTGATGAGAGGCAGTGGCCCCCCGGGGAGGTGATCAGAGGCTGTGCCCCTCTGGAAGGGCGATGAGAGGCTTTGGCCCCCCTTAAGGGTGATGAGAGGCTGTGTCCCCTCGGAGGGCGATGGGAGACTGTGGCCCCCCGGAGGGTGATGAGAGGCTGTGGCCCCGACGGGTGGGGTGATCGGAGGCTGTGCCCCCCCGGAGGGCGATGAGAGGCTGTGGCCCCCCTTAAGGGTGATGAGATGCTGTGTTCGCCCGGAGGGCGATGAGAGGCTGTGGCCCCCCCGGAGGGCGATGAGAGGCTGTGGCCCCCCTTAAGGGTGATGAGATGCTGTGTCCCCCCGGAGGGCGATGAGAGGCTGTGGCCTCCCGGGGGGGAGATCGGAGGCTGTAACCCCCCTTGGAGAGGTGATCGGAGGCTGTGCCCCCCCGGAGGGCGATGAGAAGCTTTGCCCCCCCTTAAGGTTGATGAGAGGCTGTGTCCCCTCGGAGGGCGATGGGATGCTGTGGCCCCCCCCGGAGGGTGATGAGAAGCTGTGCCCCCCGAAGGGTGATGAGAGGCTGTGGCCCCCCTGAAGGGTGATGAGAGGCTGTGGCCCCCCGAAGGGTGATGAGAGGCTGTGGCCCCCCGAAGGGTGATGAGAGGCTGTGGCCCCCCGGAGGGTGATGAGAGGCTGTGGCCCCCCGGGGGGGGGGAGATCGGAGGCTGTGGCCCCCTGGAGGGCAATGAAATGCTGTGCCCCCCCCCCTTGGGTGATCGGAGGCTGTGGCCCCCCTGGGTGCCCATGTCTAGTAGGAGCCATCTGGTGCTGATGGAGCCTCCGGAAGAAGATCTCTATCCATCCACCTCCTCCTCTTCCACCTAGCTGGGACCAACGCATGCTCAGCAGCCTGCCCTGCCATCCTCCTCCTCCTCCTCCTCCTCCCCCATCTCTCTCCAGCTGCTGCTGCTGCCTGTCACCCATCGCCTCTCTCCGGGCCCCTCCATTCACCATCAGGGACACCTTGTGGGGTGTAGGGGGGAGGGGGGACAGTGGGGAGTTTTTTTTTGTTTTTTTTTTGGGGGGGTGGTTGGGGGGTGTTGTGCTCCCCCAATAGCAGAGATGTGGAATGTCCCCCCCAGGAGCAGGCGGCCCCCATTGGACGGATCGGTGTGTTATTATTTGTAGCATTCTGTCTCCGATCGCCTGCGATTGTTCCATGGAGTGACATCCCTCCCCGCCCGCCCGGTGATCGGAGGAAGGATCGGTGTGATTTATGTCCTCAGCCGCCTGACGTTCAGTCCTCCTCGCTCATCCACCAACATGTCTGCTCCTGTCGGGCCCAGGGGCGGCCCTCCGCCTCCCGCACAGCCGCTCTTACCGGAGATGCCGGACCTCAGCCACCTGACCGAGGACGAGAGGAGGACCATCCTGGCCGTCATGGACCGGCAGAAGAAGGAAGAGGAGAAGGAGCAGTCTGTACTCAAGTAAGCCTGGCTTCCCCCCCCAACCCTCACCATGATGATCCTCTCCAACCAGGGGGGTCCTCTCCAACCAGGGGGGTCTTCTCCAACCATGGAGATCCTCTCCAACCAGGGGGGTCTTCTCCAACCATGCAGGGTCTTCTCCAACCATGGAGATCCTCTCCAACCAGGGGGGTCTTCTCCAACCATGCAGGGTCTTCTCCAACCAGGGGGGTCCTCATCAACCAGGGGGGTCTTCTCCAACCAGGGGGGGTCCTCTCTAACCATGCAGGGTCATCTCCAACCATGGAGATCCTCTCCAACCAGGGGGGTCCTCATCAACCAGGGGGGTCTTCTCCAACCAGGGGGGGTCCTCTCCAACCATGCAGGGTCTTCTCCAACCATGGATATCCTCTCCAACCAGGGGGGTCTTCTCCAACCATGAAGGGTCTTCTCCAACCAGGGGGGTCCTCTCCAACCTGGGGGGGGAGGTCCTCTCCAACTATGCAGGGTTTTATCCAACCGGGGGGGACCTTTCCAACTATGCAGGGTCCTCTCCAACCAAGGGGGTCCTCTCCAACCATGCAGGGTCTTCTCCAATCAGGGGGTGTCCTCTCCAACAATGCAGGGTCCTCTACAACCATGGAGGGTCTTCTCCAAGCATTGAGGGTCTTTACCAACCATGAAGGGTCCTCTCCAACCAGACCTGGAAGGATAGATTGGACCTGGAAGAACCCCCCCACATCCCCACATCTTCCTCCATCCCCTCCTCCTCCTTTCCCCTACCTCCATCCACTGATCAATACAAAAGGCCTGACAGTCCCCAGCTGCTGTGCTGGTCTTTATCTGGAGCCGTGTCTAGATGTCTTCTCCTTCCTGGTCCTCAGTTTTGGTGTGGGGGGCTCTGGGAGCGCTTATGGATTTGTTGAGCTGTCTGGATACATGTGTTTCCTCTCTGCTGTTATTTTGTGTCTTTGCCTAGGCTGCAAGGAAGGGGGGTGAGGGGGGAGATACATCATGGATGCGTACAGGTTCAGTGGTTGCCGGATCAATAGGGAGCCTAGGAGAGCAGCATGGCGGGTATTTAAAGCTGAACTCCAAGGAAAGGAAAAATGTTCGCTGGCCAGTGGGAGTTTCCAGTGTGAAAATGGTTAGTTTCCCATTTAGGTCTTGGAGGGCAGAAAAAGCCGTTTTAGTTACCTGATCCTCCAGGTTGTAAGACCGGTGCTGACTCCATACAGGTTGAATGGATGCCTGATCAAAAAGGAGCAGCATAGTGGGTACTTAAAGCGGAGCTCCAGGGAAGAAAAAACCCTCCCTGTTCAGTCGGAGTTCCCCATGTGGAAAGGAGTAAATGCATGTTTAGGTCTTGTGGGGCATAAAAAGCAGTTTTACCTACCTGATCCTTCAGTTGTTAGACCGGTCATGGCTGCGTACAGGTTCAGTTGGTGGCGGATCAATAGGGAGCCTAGGAGAGCGGCATGGCGTGTACTTGAGGCTAAAATCCAAGGAGTAGATACATGCTCCCTGGCCAGTGAGGGTTTCCTGTGTTGAAAGGGTTAAGGTCTTGGGGGGCAGAAAAAGCAGTTTTACTTACTGGATCCTCCAGGATGTAAGACTGGTTATGGTTCCGTTCAGGTTCAGTGGGTACCGGATTACTAGGGAGCCTAGGAGAGGGGCATGGCAGGTACTTAAGGCTGAAATCCAAAGAAAGGAAAAAACCTTCCCTGGCCAGTGGGGGGTGCCCCGTACAGAAAGGGTTAAATGAATGTTAAGGTAGGTGTTGGGGGGGCAGAAAAGGCAGTTTTACTTACCTAATCCTACAGGTTGCCAGTGGGGGGTGCCTGATGCGGAAAGGGTTAAATGCTCATTCCTGATGGATCCTCCAGGTAGTAAGACTCTCTCCTAGGCTCTGGCAGGCACAAGACATTTGAAATCATCAGGTCCAATGCAGAGCTCAAAACCCTGCATTGGATTTGCAGATGTGTGTATGTGTGGGGGTTCCCCTTGCGGAAAGAGTTAAATGTCCATGTAGGTCTAGGGGTCAATAAAAGCCGTATTATTTACTCAATCTTCCAGGTTGTAAGACCAGTCCTGGCATCCTTTGCTCCATAATTTTCTGGTGATGGCAGGTTCTTTGACATCATCAGGTCCAATGCAGAACCCAGAGCCCTGCATTGGATTTATTGATTAGTGTATGTGTTTTTTGTATCCGTTATTTTGTATCCTTGCCTAGGCTGGAAGGGATGAGATACACCATGGCTGTGTACAGGTTCAATGGTCTTCTGATCAATAAGGAGCCTAGGAGAGCGGCACAACAGGTCCATAAAGCTGAACTCCAGGAGGGACAAATGCTCCCTGGCAAGGTGGGGGTGCCTAATGCAGAAAGGATTAGATGCCCGTTTAGGACTAACGCAAAAAGCAGTTTTACTTACCTGATCTTCCAGGTCCTAGCATGCCGCTTCTCCCCTAGGCTCTGGTGGGGGCAGGTCCTTTGAAGTCATAAAGTCCAATGCAGAGCCCAGAGCCCTGCATTGGATTTGTTGATTTCTTTGTGAATACATGTGTTTCCTCTTTTATTTTATTTTGTACCATTGCATAGGCTGGAAGGGGGATGGGATAAAACATGGCAGAGTTCAGGTTCAGTGGTTGTTTGATCAAAGGGGTGCTAGGAGAGCGGCACCGCAGGTCCTTAAAGGGTTTTTTTCACCTTTAATGACATTTTTTAAATCAAAATTTTCTGTGCATGACAGTTTTAAATTAGAACTATAGGCAAAACTTTTTTTATTTTGGATAAAGTAAGGGAGGGTTGGAACCCCTGGCAGATTTTTTTCGCCATCTTTGACCCATTGGGGAGATTTCCTTCACTTCCTGTCCCATAGCCAAACAGGAAGTGAGAGGAAAACTACAAATTAAGGGAATTCCTTGGGGACCCCCCAGTCACCAGAACTAGGGTCCCCATTGGAAGATTTCACCTCTATTACTCTTCTGGGGACAATCCAAAATTTGGGATTTTCTTTTACTTTCACTTTCGATGATAATGGTAAACAGGACAAATAGAGAGGGGGGATCTCCTTTACAGGGACACAGACAGCAATAAAACTGACAGTCCTACTCCCTCTCCACTCTATTCAATACTAAAAAAAAAAGTTTTGCCTTTAGTTATACTTTAAGTGTACTCTCCTCCCATCCTTACATTTTAAGCTGCTTTTACAATGGGCTCCCCCCCCCCCCCCCCCCCCCTCCAGATGGCAGGACATCTGACCGCTGGATGTGTGGCCCCAACACCTCACAAGTGAGCCTTCAGCTATGAGTATCCGATTTGCCGAACCACGCATACGCAGTTCTCTCTCAATCGTAGAGTGCTGAGCTCAGCTGGTTTTGTGAGAGAGAGCACACTGCGCATGCGTGGATAGGCAAACTGCCTTCGTTTTTTAAGGTGAGGTGCTGGGGCCGTGCATCTAACTGCCAGACACCCTGCCATCTAGGCAGGTCGTAGAAGCAGGTTAAAAAAAGATCTTTAAAAAAAGGTTACCAAGCTCCGGCGGTCGCAGGTTCTCTGACATTATCAAGTACAATGCCCTGCAATTAAAGTGAAGATGCCAAGGGACAGTGCAGTGCCGGAGCAGAGGGAAGTAGAGGAGGGTGCCAGGCAGGGCCAGGACAAGGGGTGGGCAGGAGGGTCAGCTGCCTTGGGCGCAATGGATTACTGTAGGCATGGGGGCGCCTTCTTTCTCTTACAAGGCTGACCAGAGTAGTGACAGCGACATCACTACTCCTGTCAGCCCAGTGCTGGGAGTGGCAAGGAGAGAGTCGGGAGGCGGTGTGGGCTGTCCTATAGTCCTACTGCACCTGGAATGAACCAACCCTCACAAATTGTTGTAAGTAGCAAACTTTTTAAATTTAAAGAGACAGCACAAGCATGTGCCCATTATTAAAAGTGATTTTGACAAGCAAGTGACTGTTAGGCGTAGAACCCCCTAAGCTTGCACATCATGAATGGGGTGGGGGCACATTTAGGCATCTTTGCCTGGGGCACCGGATGACCTTATCCCGGCACTGCTGCCAGGGGTGCAGAGGATCGGATAACTAAAAGTACTTTTTCTGTGTCCCCCCCCCCCCCCCCCTCGACCTAGAGGAGCATGTAACCCTTGTAGTGTAGGGGCAACCCGCTGCAAGGGAGCTTTTTTCTTTTGTGGAGATGGCCTGGAGAGCCGGTTCACACTGATGTGATGCGGGAAACACGCAGGAATCGCTGCGTTTGCCGCATCGCACCGCAATCGCACTGTGTTCAATTGCGATCTGCTGCGAGTGTCAATTAAGAATTGACACCTCAAAAGCAGGTCGCGGTGCGTTTGCTAGAAATGGTTTGCATGGGTATGAACACCCACACTAACCGATTCCAGTGTGGCAAAAAAAAAAGGTGCCTGAACCTTTTTCGTGTAGATGTGGCGCGATTGAGCCATATAAAAGAATGAGCTCTAAACAGCACCGCACAGGCTGGCATGCGATTTTCGCAGAAATATGGTGCGATTCCTGTGCGAATCACATGCGATGTGACGCATCGCATAAATGCGAAGCTAGTTTTAAAGTAGATGTAACCCTTAGCTAAATTACATTGGCTTTGTTAAATCGCTGTGCATTATAAAAAATCGCCGCGCCTTTTTTCTTTTAGAAAATACAGGTTTCACGTGTTTTTTTATTCTTTTCTTTGCATCTTGGTGCTGCTGACCTTTTGCAGTCTCTTTGCAGCCACTTCCTGCCTTCAGGCATACACTTCAGTGGCAGCTGCAAGTCGATAGGTGTGTGTGCACAGGATGTGCCCATTTACATTATCGCTCTGTGTGCAGGCAGGGAGATGGTAAAGATCTTCTGGTAAAGTTACTCAGAACATTATATATTTTTTTTAGCAGATGCCTTAGAGAATAAAATGGCGGTTGTTTTTTATGTCACATGGTATTTGTGCAGCAGTTTTTCAAACGCAAAAAACCCACTTTAATGATTTTCAATACAAAAAAATAAAATATGTAACCCACTTTTTGGTAAAATATAAAAGATGATGTTACACTGAGTAAATAGATACCTAACATGTCATTAAAATTGTGCATGCTCCATTTGTAAAAAGGTCATATACATGCGTGACCTACAAATGCGTTCGCAAGCACAGGGGCACTTTAAAACTTTTTTTAGTATATTTACTAATTTTATTTTATTTTTTTAAACTGTTTCTTTACATTTTATCACTTTTATTGCTCTCACAAGGAATGTAAACATCCCTTGTGACAGCAGTAGGCAGTGACAGGTACTCTTTATGGAGAGATCAGGGGTCTATTAGACCTCAGATGTCTCCTCTGCCCTTAAAAGCATTTTTTTTCAAGTCTTCTATTTATTTAAAGAGGCAAAGAAATACGAAACACAGCATCCTCAGTTACATAAAAGAGGTGGTACAGTGGTATAGGATGAGCTTAATCAACATATTGTGTCATAAACAGAGTTTCCAATTACAATTAAGCATAGCATGTCAATCACGTCTATTGATCTTCACAGATAGCATCATCCCGTTGGAGGGATCGTGGTCGTAAACCTCTACACCTGGATCGTTAAATATCTACTTCACCGGGATTCAATGTGTTGCAATGGATGGTTTTGTGGACTCTGCCCCAACTTTTTCAAATATTATAAGCCGGTAGTAAGATATAGATCTATAGAAACAACACAATAAAAATAGGAACAGAGAAGAGAAAAAAGGCAAAAGAAGAGGAAGGAAAGAAAAAAAAGGGGGGGGGGAGAAATAGGGGAGAGGGGGGGTGGTGGATGGAGAGAAAGGGAATGGAGGGTAGTGGGGGGACAGGGGTAGGAGGGGGGGCAATGAATGCCATTGCAGTAAAAGCAGGAATGGTTGGTGGATAGCGCCAGTAGGTCACCGACATTTACCATGGCTCTACTAGGGTTGTTCTAATCCGCTGTGTCGCTTTCAAAGAGGGCCCGTCCCTCATCTGAGAAGACAAACATGTACCAGATTGTCCACATCTTAGTGTAACGTTCGCGTTGATGGTAGGCCGTGAGGATAAGATCCTCCATTTTGTTTATTTCTTCCACTTTTTTGAACCACAGGCCTATGGATGGAGGTTGTGTGGATTTCCAGCATAAAGGGATGTATGCCTTGGCGGCATAGAGTAGATGTCGAATTAATTATTTTTTATAAGTGTTGCTTTGAATGTTGGAGGCGTGGAGCAGGAAGAAGGCTGGGTTGTCTGGGATGGGGCGCTCAGTAAACTTCTGGGCAGTGTGCTGGATTGTTTTCCAGAACAGTTCCAGTTTAGGACATGTCCAGAAGATGTAGAGGATTGTTCCCCGGTCTTCCTGGCACCTCCAACAGCAATCCGAGGACGAGGGGAAGAACCTTTGTAGTTTTGCGGGAGTATTGTACCATCTAGTGACAATTTTAAAATTGGTCTCCTGTATCTTCGTACATATGGAGGATTTATAGGTGAAGTGGAGAATATTTTGTCTTTGATGTGAGGTAAAGGTACACTTCAGATCCTTCTACCATGTGTTGAGGCATTGCAGTTGAACTGTCTGGGTTTATGAGTTCGGATAGGGACGGCCACCTACTATGAGTGAGGACATGAGATGCTTGGAAGCAACAAGAATTCCTCAAGGGACAAAAAGACAGGATCTTGAGATCCGGGGATGAACAATGGGTTTTCAAGTATCGGGTGAAGTGGGGAGAGAACTGACATAAGAGAGGATCGTAGGAAAAGGGACAAGCAAATCCACGTAGTTATACCCACCAGAGGGTGGTTTTTCATGGCATTTGGCAGCGATTGGTGGCACCAAGGTGCCCTGTCTAGTGGTATGGTGCACTGAGACTGTCCAGGCGAGGCCATAATTTAGTAACCTAATGGTGATTCCATTCAATGAGTCTGGTCAGATGGGTTGCTTGATGGTATTTTCGTAAGTCTAGCACCGTTGGGCATCCATATAGTTTGGGTAGTGAGAGCTGTCGTCTGTGTAGTCATGGTCGTTTATGTGCCCAAATAAAGTTGCAGAACATTGCTCTTACTTGATCGAAGTAATTAGAGGGTATATGGATCGGCAGGGCCTGTAGGAGGTACAGGAATTTGGGGAGGATGCTCATCTTGAGGATATTGCACCTGCCGAACCATGAGTGTAGGCCCACATGCCACTTTTTAAGCAGTGCCCGAACGGTTTTCAGCAGTGGTGGGAAGTTCAGTGCAGATATTTGGGACAATTTAGGGGGGATGTATGTTCCTAGGTATTTATCCTAGGTTCGTCCACTTAAATTTACCGAGGGATGGCAGCAGGGTCTTGTAGTATTGAATAGTAAGACCGTCTGGTCCTGGGCTTTCACTAGTTTAGTAGTACCTATCGCACTTTGGATCTCATCTAGTGTGATACACTCATCCAGCAGTTTGCTCACCTCGGTGGATAAGTTTGGCATGTGAGAGTTGGCTAAGTAATCCACAACTTGGGTCTGTGAGGGAGAGTCTCTCTGGAGGTTATAAAGGGATGCATAGAACCCTTGAAATTCCCTCGCTATGTTTTGGGAAGGGAAACCTTTTGGCCTGAGGGTGACATTCATTATGTATGCTATGTAGTTCGCGAGCACCTGTTCTCTCAGGGATTTGTCCAGGAGTTTACCGCATTTATTGCCGGATTTGTATGATACCTTCCGGCAAACCCGTATTGCCGCTTTAGCTCTAAAATGTAACAGGTCAGAGATTTTTTTTTTTGTGTAGTATCAAAATTTCCGTCTCTAACAAGGGTGTCTGGGCGATTTTGTGTCGAGCTTCCACCAAACTTAATTTGTTAAGAATGGAGGTGATCTGTGAGGTGTGTTGTTTTTTGATGTGTGACCCATGTTTAATGAGCACCCCGCGGATTACCTCCTTGTGTGCTTCCCACACAATAACGGGGTCGCTCTCCAGTGTGTCGACCTGCAGAGATTAGTGTGGTAGCACAAGAATGTTAACACGCTCACCAGTTATATACTGGTAATCGAGAGCAGGCCTGCTTGGGGACATGGAAAGAAATAGCCATAAAGGGACTCACCAGCTACCCCCGACCACCCCGACCGTGACCATTAATGAAATAGCGAGTATAATAACGACAGGTACTTTTATCTGGCATGTATGAGCAGAAAACAAATGTCATATGGGACATACGGGTTGAAACAGACATTAACAATAGTAAATGGGAAACCCCCTCTTTAAATTCTGTTAATATATAACAATATAGAACAATAGTCCCCGCACCCAAGATCTAGGTATAAAGTTACTTTCCACCGAGAGCTGCATAGGTGTGGAGGGTACAGAAGCCACTGGGCCGAGGGAAGGCCCGTTCGATCCCGGGGATTGCACCCTCTCCCCACCGGGGTGGAGGAGAAGGAGGTATGTCTCTCCGTCCCCCTCGGCAAAGACCATCTGCGGCAAAATATGGTGCTTTACACAGGGTAGAGAACCTCCTTAGATGTGCCGCGGTGGCATCAGCATCAGTACAAGTGCACTCCTCATTCTGCAGTCCCTGCAGCACTGTATAAGCACTGTAGCACGCAGTGCCTGAAAACATTAGGCCCAAAGTCCTTGAAAAAATGTGGCGATACCTCCGCAGCTCACAGGGGAGCTGAGACTCACTCAGCCCCTACACATGCACACCGGAAGCACCCCCGGTGTAATCCGGAGGAGGCCGTTGCAACGAGGCGTGTCAGACCTAAAGGCCATCGGAAATGTATAGTTCAAGTGAAGCTAGTGGAAGTCACTTAAAAAAAAAAACATTAGGGCGCCAAGTCCCAGAGTATGCAGAAAACATAGTGATATGTTATAGCAATACAGCAACCAGATAACGATTAATTAGAGACAAGTGGTGAACAGTAACCCTGTAGTCAAAAAGTAGAGGACTGTTATCATCATGGTTAGGGTCAGAGTACCGTGTCATAAGAAAATCGTCCGTGAATATGTCTTGCTAGAAGAGCATCACAGAGTTCCGATCAGATGGTAACACAGACAAGGTCTTCAGGCTAGGCGCACACACATTAGGGAGCAAACCCCCCCCAGCATCTGTAGGCGAGCTGTTCAGACAAGTTAATTATCCAGGCTGGCAGGGAAAAGACCCAAGATCAACAGTTTTCGGCAGGAGAGTGGGTACGCTTGTTTAGCAGACTATAAGGGCATAGTGCAATGTCAGTGAGAAAGGCATGCATCATCCCCTGGCAGATCGGGGAGGGGGATAAGTAGAACAAGCAACTGAGGGGAAAAAACAGTCAACCTGTGTGGTGTGGTAAGGTGAGACAGTAACAAGGTAGGACAGTTATGACTCGCGTGATCCCGGGAGCCCGGGATCTCCTTCCGGGCGGGCTGGCTGGTTGTTCCGGTTCGCGGAGAGTCCCAAGCAGCTCGCCGGGTGAGAGATGATTTGGAGCCAATTCGGCACCTGCACAGGATTCGCCTCCAGGAAGGTAAAGAGGACAGGCAGGTCTGCTGGGGTGCGTAGGGTAAAGGAAGCCATTGCTTTGCGGAACGTGACCGCTAGTGGGTATCCCCATTGGTAAGTACAGCCTTGTCGCCTGGCCAGGTCCAGAACTGGTCTCAGTAGGGCTCTTCTCTGTAGTGTAGCCCTGGAGAGATCTGGGAGGTTCTTGATAGTAGCCCCATCGAATCCTACATTGCCATGTTCCCAGGCTCTGCGGAGGATAAGCTCTTTTTGGGAGTAACGGTGCAGCCTGCAGAGTACATCCTGGGGCCTGTCGGGGTCAAATGGTTTAGGCCTGAGGGTTATTTGGATCCGGTCCAGTTCCAGTGATGGTGGTGGGGCCTCCAGTACATCGTGGAAGATGGCTGTAACCGTCGCCTCTAAGTCCTCTGTTCCGGTAGCCTCTGGGAGACCCCGAAGCTGTAGGTTGTTGCAGCGACTACGATCCTCCAAATCCTCCAGGTGGAGCTACATGTCCATGGCTGTGGCTGCATGGGATGTCTGAGAGCGCTCCAGGGCTGACACCCAGTGTTCCAGGGAGGAGAGCGAGGTCTCACCGAAATCCACTCGGTCAGAAAGTGAGTGTATCTCCTCTCTCACTTGCTGTATGTCCCGGCTATGAGCTTCCTCAATGGGCAGGATAAGAGCCTTGATGTCTGATTTGGTAGGGAGGGCCTGCAGCATGGTATGGAGGTCCTCAGTCATGCTGCCTGAGTAGTGAGAGGGCCCAGCCATGGCGGAAGGCAGCCGATGTCCCTGGAAAGATGTCTGGGTCAGTAGATGGAGTAGGAGAGACAGGCAGGGATGGTGCCTCCTCCTCCATACAGTGTACACATGGAGCAGCTACAATGGTGCCTGGCAAGGTACGGTGCGGATCCTAGACGTATCGCTGGATTCCACTCCGGGGAGTGAGGGACCGATTCCCAAGCTGTCGATCTGATCCTATATCGTTTGGTGGATATCATGTGGTTTTAACAATGGCTAAAGGCAGTCAGGTTGTCGAGGTAGGCAGGGGGAAGCCAGGAGCACTCTAGAGACACGTCTTCACTTGGCCATTGCTAAGCCACCCCCCCCCCCTTAAAAGCATTTGATTACACCAAGATCGGTGTGATCGTATGCCTTCACTATTTAAAAATGACGCTGTTTACATCTGGTATAACCTACTATATCTCCTATATATCTATGGTATCACCACAGTCTCCGATCCTCCTCTGTTGTAAGCCGGGACCCCCTTCCACTGCCTGTAAAAGCAATCCAGCAGCTAATTAGCCACTAGGATCGCGTTTACATAGAAGAGAATCGCCAGTCAAAAAAACAATACCGGGATGATGCTTGGAGCTGTCGGCATCATCCCGGTATAACCACTTGCAGTCACTCATGTAGATGTACATGATTTGGCAGCAAGTAGTTAAAGGCATTTATATTGCGCCAATAATTTATGCAGCACTTTACTTACTGTACATTTAGATCAGTACCTTCCTTCAAGTAGCTTACAGTCTAAGGTTAATCTATCTCACATGTATACATACACATACTAGGGCCAGTTAATCTACCAGCATGTTTTTGCAGTGTGAGAGGAAACCCACACCAGCACAGGGAGAACATGCAAATTCCAGGCAGATAGCATCCTAGCTGGGATACAAACCAGGGACCCCAGTGCTGCAAGACAATGGTGCCAACCACCAATCTATGCTGCCAGCACCAGATATTATTTGAAATAAAGTTGCTCTGACTTTTGAAATTACATTTCCATGATGAAGATGATATGAGATTGTAGTGATTGGGTTTAAATCTACTTTGTGGTGTGATTATAAATAAGAGATCTCTGGTCTAAGCTGACATCCCTGGGTGAAGGGGGTGAATAGGGTTCAGGAGGGCAGTCATTTCACTATGAAGCCATGATCAAGAACACAGAGACATGACCTCAAACTAGCAAGAGGAACGGTCAAAACGAAGCACAGAAAGTATTGTTTTACTGAAAGAGTAGTTGATACTTGGAATAGACCTTCAGCAGAAATAGTGAGTCAGTCAACAGGAGGTGGATTCAAACATGCTTGGGACAAACATAGATCTACTACAGTATCCACTTGCTGACCGCGCACTGTACGTCTACTGCGACAGTGTTGGCTGGCTGCACAGAAGCATGTATATATACATGATTCTGCTCTCCCGGGCAGGGGGCACGTGCGCTGCTTGTGCTGTGATTAATCACAGCACAAGCCAAATCGCAGGTGCCGGTCAATGGATGTCTGCCGGCACTGGCTGATCAGCGAGGAGAATGACAGAACAGAGCTCTGCCTATGTAAACAGTGCAGAACTGCATCCTGTCAGCGGGGATGTGCTGCATTTTGTTTCCCTGCAGAGCATCACATCCCTTAGTGAAAGCACCATACAGTAAACACAAAAACACTGGCTAGGCACACATTTAACTCTCTGATCACCCTAAATGTTAAATCCCTTCCCAGCCATTGTCATTAGTACTCACCAGTGTCACTGATTCCCACAAAGTGTTAAAAGTGTCAGTTAGTGTCAGATTGGCTGTTGCAATATTGCAGTCCCACTATAAGTCGCCATTCGATTGCCACCATTATTAGTATATATAAAAAAAAAAAAAATTCCAGTATATATCCCATAGTTTATAGACCTTTGCACAAACCGATCAATATACACTTATTGGGATTTTTTTTTTACCACAAATATGTAGCAGAATACATATTGACCTAAATTGATGAAGAAATTAGATTGTTTATTTTTTTTTATTGGATATGTTATAGCAGAAAGTAAAAAATATTGTTTTTTTTTTTTTTTAAATTGTCAGCCTTTTTTGTTTATAGCGCAAAAAATAAAAATGCAGTTGTAATCAAATATCACCAAAAGGAAGCTCAATTTGTGGGGGAAAAAATGATATAAATTTTGTTTTGTTACAGCTTTGCATGACCACGTCATTGCAGCCTAAAGTAATGTAGTGTCGTATAACAAAACATGGCCTGGTCATGAAGGGTATACTCAGACCAAGAAGTAAAAAAAATATAAAGGGGCAAACTTAAAGGACCATTTTTTTTTTTTCTGCCATCACTCTTCTATGTTTGTAAGCCAGACCTATGAGATTCTCCACTCCTAGTGTTGACGTCTAGTATGAGGCTTTGGTTGGGTTATGACGGCTGACATCTTGTTCCATGAACACGGCCTATTGCTGCCGTCCGGATATGATCTGAATTCTCTGATTGGAATGTGGAAGGATTGTGCATCCTCAGAGCGATGGCTACAGGAGAGATTGGGGATGGTGTGCACAGCAAGTTCAGCACCATGGAGCTGTCCACCAGCACAACCACTGCTTCTGCACCCGGCCTCAGCTGCTGGATAACAAATATGAGTCCACTGTGAGTGTAGAGTCAACCGGAGAATGGATCAAGAGAGCCTGGAATAGGATTAAAAAGAAAGGGGAAAAATAGTGCAAAAATGCACCTAAACTAATGAATACATCAATGCAACAGATCCATATGATAGTTTGTATCTATAAAACATCATAACTACCACCACATACTGGGGTTCTCAGGTACATCCCATTGTGTGTAATTTCATTCTCAGTGTTATATACTGGGTGTGTGTATATATATATATATATATATATATATATATATATATATATTAGTGGGATGGTGTAGTTAGCTCTCGTGGTAGATTTGGATGATATTTTTAAGGGCCTGGTACCCTACTTTTATCTAAAAGAAAGCAAAAGTTTACAAACAAATGATTTCCCAAGCAAGAAAATGCCAAGCCACCTGGCTCATAAGCTCACTCAGCTTCAACGACAGTACCACGCTGTACTAGGGTTGCCATCTCATCCCTAAACCCGAATACAGGGACAATCCCCGCCATGTGGACTGAGTCTGTGCAGGATCCTCGAGTGACAAGTCTGGCTGGTTGGAAATACTCTACTATACACTTATCCTCCTCCCTCTTCCCCCCCCCCTTCTTTCCTTTTTTTTTTTGGAAATGCAGAACGAGCAAAAATAGGATAATTTTCACCCTGATAGTATGTATAACTGTGGATTGAGACCCACCTATAGGCTTATAGGTATTACTACTGTGTTATGTTTACACTCTCCTTGAACCATATCTCAACCTCCTTCTACTAAGCGACTATGCCTCATGTTTGATAACTGCAGGATTCTTCCACGCCATCTACAGAAGTCTGTCGATCCATCATTACTTTTCATTCCCTCCCCCTCTATATCTGTTTTATTTCATTACCCCCTCTTGTACTTGTGCCTTACATTTTTTGTATTGAAACGATCAAAATTTAATAAAAAAAAATTGTCAGTTATAAAAAAAATAAAAATAAACCCGAATACAAAAGTGAGTACACCCCTCACATTTTTGTAAATATTTTATTCTATCTTTTCATGTGACAACACTGAAGAAATGACACTTTGCTACAATGTAAAGTAGTGAGTGTACAGCTTGTATAACAGTGTAAATTTGCTGTCCCCTCAAAATAACTCAACACACAGCCATTAATGTCTAAACTGCTGGCAAAAAAAGTGAGTACACCCCTAAGTGAAAATGTCCAAATTGGGCCCAAAGTGTCAATATTTTGTGTGGTCACCATTATTTTCCAGCACTGCCTTAACCCTCTTGGGCATGGAGTTTACATTGTAGCAAAGTGTAATTTCTTCAGTGTTGTCACATGAAAAGATATACAGTGGAACCTCAAATTACGAGCATAAACCGTTCCAGGAGTATGCTTGTAATCCAAAGTACTCGCATATCAAAGCGAGTTTTCCCATTGAAGTCAATGGAAACGAAAATAATTCGTTCCGCATTGACTTCAATGGGATGCAATACCGTATGTGGCCAGAGGCCCGAGACACTTCGGCTGACCTCGGCAAACCTCGGAAAGACTTCCTACCCGAGATTTGCCGAGGTCAGCCTTTCGGGGACTGCTCGGCTCCGGTGCCCCCCCCACCTCAGGCCAAAAGTGGTACTGCACCCCGCTTTGGCCTGAATCGTGCGTGTTTTGCGAGACAACACTCGCAAACAAAGTTATGATTTTTAAAAATACAGTGCTCGTATTGCAAAACGCTTGTTAACCGCGTTACTCGCAGGTTCCACAGTATAATAAAATATTTACAAAAATGTGAGGGGTGTACTCACTTTTGTGAGATACTGTATTATTTCCAAGTGTAATTACCACATTAATCAGCCACAGAACCTGTGTAATGAATATGTGTTGGGGTTTAAAAGGATGAGGTGGCAACGCTACACTGTACCTCTTAGCAGTCTCTCAGACTGTGTTGTCCAATTCTCTTGGATACTTGTCTCTCAGTCTCTAGCCTTTGGACAACACAGTCTGAGAGACTGCTAAGAGGTACAGTGTAGCGTTGCCACCTCATCCTTTTAAAGCTGGGTTTACACTATGGCTACTTCCACACTGGAGCCGCCGAGCATTAGCGGTAAAGTGCTGCTCGTTTTAGCGTTGCTTTACCGCTGTTCAAGCAGCGCTTTTCGGCAGCTAGCGACGCTTTTAACCCCCCGCTAGCAGCCGAAGAAGGGTTTAAAAGCATCCGTGTTGCGGCGATTTGAAAGAGCTTTCCAGGCGCTTTGGAAGTGCTGCCCATTCATTTCAATGGGCAGGGTGTTTTGGGAGCGCTGTATACAGCGCTCCCAAACCGCCCCAAAGATGCTACTTGCAGGAATTTTCCTAACGACCCCCAAACGCACCGCCTCAGTGTGAAAAGTCACACTGAAATAAATGGGATGCCGTTTTCAGGCTTTATTTAGAGGCTATTTCTAGCGCTAAAATGCCTGAAAACCACCTCAGTGTGAAACTGGCCTTAATTCGGCATGGGGCACAGCAGGGGGTCCTGTTCACCATTTCAGGTCCGAATTTGTGCCTGAACTGGGACCTGAAACAGAGCCAAAGACGCACAGGACCCTTCTGAAGAAGGGTCCTGTGTGCTCCACGGCCGCCCCGGAGATGTGCGAACCGGCTGCATTGGGAGCCGGTCACAGTCTCCTGCCATGCGAATTGGAAACCTGCATCCAATTCGCATAAGTGTGAACCCAGCCTCATTCACTGCGCCCTGCTGCATGGCTGACCTCTGGCCTATGGATTGGGGTTTTCCTCACACCCCGATATGAGCCGACCTGACTCCTAGAACTGAGATCCTTTGTCTCTTGGCTTCTGGCTGGGCCTTCTGACCCCTCAATGAGACCTTCTGTCCCCCCCCACTGGGCGCTGTCTCCAAACTGGGAGCCCCGAGCTATCCTCAGACCTGAGTATACAACGGCCCTGCACACCGGTGTACTCAGCCTCCTGTGTACTCACCTCCTGTGTACTCACCTCCTGTGTACTCACCTCCTGTGTACTCAGGATTGTCTGTTCTGATCCAGAATTACAATATCAAGAGAAAGACAAAGACAAAGGAAGGCAGTATCAGTACTTTTGTAGGAGGCAGTTTGGCATTGTGCTTAGCATTTCTTCCTTGTAGGACAGGGGGGCCATGGTTTAAATCCTGGTCAGCACCCTGCCTGCATGGAGTTTACATGTTCTCCCAGTGCTGGCATGAGTTTCCTCCCACACTCCTGCCCCATTCACATTTTCTGCTTGAAGCTTAAAGTGGTAGTAAACCCGTCACAAAAAACAAAACAAAAACAACCCCTGCAGGTCAAAGTCATAACGTACTAATATGCACTGCATACTACTAGCACGTTATGACAGACTGACCTGCACACAGAGCCCCCCAGTACAGCTCTGTCACGGCTCCCTGACGCTTCCATCTTCACCCGATCTTCCTTCCGGGCTCACGGGCTCTGACTGTATGAATGGCCGGACCTGCGATGACATCACGCATACGCATGGGAGTCAGCGCAGCATGCCGTCCCTTCAAAGCGCATGCGCCAGTAACGTCAGAGGCTGCAAATGGTGCACATTTAGGAAATACTCACTGTACATGCAGGTTAGCCTTATTATAGGCTTACCTGTAGGTAGAAGTTAAAAAGTGGTCTTAACTTCCACTTTAATGTCCTAAATCACTCAACAAGGCAAACTCTATTCATCTCAATGGCCCCTGTTCACATCTGAACATTCTGTTGCCTAAACCAAAATTCCTGTCACTCATAAAAGTACAGGAGCATCTTTTTTTTTTTTTTTGGCAGATTGGGCTCGATAGACTTCAATAGGAATGACTGACAGTGTGTGACATGAGCGTAAAGTGCCAGTGCTTTCTATTGGCAAAAAAAAAAAAACACTTGAAGCTGTAAAATGCTTGTAAAACGCTTCTAAAAATGCCCAGAAACGCTCAAATAAAAACGCATGGAAGTCGCTTTGCTCAGGTGTGAATGCAGCCTGAATCCTGGTAGGTTAATTGGCTCCTTTCCAAAATGGCCCTAGTATGTGTATGCCTACACGATTGGGACCTTCGATTGTAAGCTCCTTGAGGGAGAAAGTGCTTACTAAATTATTGGTGTTACATAATTACCTGTAATAAATAAATTGGTGCTCAAAGGGCTTCCAGAGATGATAGGAGGATTATAAAACAAGTATTGTAAGCACTCAAAGGGCTTCAACAACAAGGAGGAGTGATATAGTAGCCTTATTGCACCAACGTTTGGGTAAGTCACATCTTGGCTGACTCACCGAAATGTTGGTGCAATAAAGCTACTATATCACTCCTCCTTGTTGTTGAAGCCCTTTGAGTGCTTACAATACTTGTTTGCTACAATTTACAGTATATATATATATATATATATATATATATATATGTGTGTGTGTATGCACTTTATATACGTGTATCTATATAATTAAGAAGCAAAGAGAATCTCTGCAGTAGATTGATAGATTGGAAATGTAATAGTTGGCAGTTGGGCTCCTGTGTAAATTATTGTCGGGTAGGCAGCCAAACTAATTCCTTAACAATATGTTGTGTCGCCATGGGTTGAGAAATATATATCAGCAGTGCTGGACAAATCTCAGAATTGGATGGATGTCTCAGATTAGTTCAGATGAGACTTGCCAAATGCATGAAGGGTATCTTAGGCCCTGTTTGCGTTTTATGTGCAGTACAATAAAAAAATCTTGCTTGCTGCATCTTAGACGTGCTTTCATGAAAATGCATGTTATATAGCGTTCAATGGTGATGTATCTAATATGCATGTAAAACACCTAAAAGGCACTGCACAGATGTGAACTAGCCATAAACTCAAAACCAAAAATGTTTCTTTTGTCAAGCTTCTTTTTATTTATTTTCACCCAGTAATCTTGCAAATAACACACTTCCTGCCCCTGGGTGGTTACGTCACTTCTCCACTGTATCTATGGAAGAACGCCATGGTTGTCATCCTGCTCTCCTGATATGGACTACAAACAGGTCCATATCTTTTCATCTCCAGGGTAATTGGTTGTTTTCAGAAGATAGATAGAAATTGTATTGTAACTGTACTGATTCCCTTTATATTGTAAAGCACTGCACAAACTGTTGATGCTATATAAATCCTGTACTATAATATTATTATTGTTATTACTAATAATAAGACAAAAGGAATACTAATGCAGCCACCACATCTGAGGACTGTAAGCTGCAAAATGTTGCACTTTTGTTTTCAGGTTTAGTTGTCCTTGATCCGATCTGCCCATAGAGATCAGCGGGGCTCTGACAGGTCCGTCTCTGCACAGTGAGCGGAGACGGACCTGGCGTATCTTCCTGGTCTTGTCCTGAGCGGCTGCCCTGCTGCATTGTGAACACAAGAGGTCGCTAGCTCAAAACTGGCACCATTCAGGGAACAGTTTGTATTTTCTCAAAAAAAGGAAAACCTACCTCTTCTGATTTGACAAGGTGGAGTGGCAGGGAGGTGACGTCATGATCTTCACCTCATCAAATCAATGAACACATTGCATTCACTGAGAAAATAGAAAGTGTTCTCTGGAAAGCGTCCCTATCACTATGGGGTCACTTGTACTCCAATAACGCCCTGAAAGACAGGGGTCTATACTTACCTTTCCTGTGGTCATTTGCTTCTATTCTTCCCGTCTGCAGCAGGTATTGGTCCCTTTGGGTGCATTGGATTCCTGTTACCCCCCCCCGCTGCATTCTGTGGTTTCTCCCATCGGTTTGTACAACCTATAGTGATTTATGAGCCAGTGGAAGGAACCACAGCATGTGGCAGGTGGAGTAAATATTCTATAGCTGCTGCAGCCGGGGAAGAAGCAAAGTGGTGATGTTTCAACAAATGGGTTGCTGGAAAGGTGTTCTTTGAGTGCAAGTGACTCTGTAGTGACAGGGGCCTCTCCTTCTTCCAACACTGACAGTCTCTGTAGTAGTAAAGAGAAACCACTGGCTGTGGAACCCAACAATTCTGGGAATATTAATATGTTTTAGAGAGCAGGACACCATAGGGCAGGCACCTCCGCTCTGCTCCAGGACCCCTCCAGTCTAGGGCCAAATAGCTAACGGCCTCCTGATCATTCTTCTGGTCCCTGCTCTTCTGCCCTTTGCTTTTCTTTAGGCTTCCATAGTGACCGGCATTTATGCTGGTTAGTAGAAAGGTCCAGGTTTGCCAAAAAAAAAAGCTAACAAGAAATTGCGGTTGCTATTAGTGCTATGGGTTTCGGGATCATCTATGGCCAGCTTCAGACTAATACATGTCATTAAAGTTTTTGTAAACCTCAGGCATAAAAAATAAACAAAGCATATCCCTCTATAGCAGTGATGGCGAACCTTGGCACCCCAGATGTTTTGGAACTACATTTCCCATGATGCTCAACTACACTGCAGAGTGCAAGAGCATCATGGGAAATGTAGTTCCAAAACATCTGGGGTGCCAAGGTTCACCATCACTGCTCTATAGTGTGCACTTATCTCAATTCAGAGCACTATGTTTCATTTCTGTCTGCTGCTTCATTCCTCTGCTATCAGCATGCATCACTTCTCACCGGTTTTCCTGACACCAAAAGAAAAAAGGTGACAGGGGAGGGACTTTCAGCTGATTGACAGCCTCAACTCTCTTCCTGTGTGCTTTGTGAGGGGGGTGTCTCCCTTCTTTCCAATCAGCTCTCAGAGCTCTCCCCACTGAGCTCTGAAGAGTGTAATTTCAGCTCTCCGCCCCCTTTTTTCTGAACTTCTAGACAAGCTTATAAATTTAGCATTTTGAATGGATGTAGGGAAGAGAAGACTGCAGATAGACAGATACAACTTTTGTAGGAGGATTTATTTCTTCTCTGTGTATCACCTGAGGATAGTCCCTTCACTGGAGGGTTTACAACCACTTTAAAGCAGAGCTCCGCCAAATTTTTTTTTTTTAAAAGTCAGCAGCTACAAATACTGCAGCTGCTGACTTTTAAAACATGGACACTTACCTGTCCGGGGCGCCCGCGATGTCGGCAGCCGAGGCCGAACCGTCTCTCGGTCCTCGGGTGCTGCCGCCTCCATCTTCGAGAAGGGAATCAGGAAGTGAAGCCGTGCGGCTTCACTTCCCGGTTCCCTACTGCGCATGCACGAGTCGCGCAGCGCAATACAGCTGGTCCCTGCTGTCTCTGGGACCCGTGTGTTTCCCAGCAGGCAGCGGGGGGGGAACAGGATGTGGCGTAAATAACCGCAGATTCTGTGGCTATCTACGCCGGAAGTGGGTACAGATACGTGTAATATACAGGTATCTGCACCCCCCTCCCCCCTGAAAGGTGCCAACTGTGACACCGGAGGGGGGGAGGAATCCGATGAGTGGAAGTTCCACTTTTGGGTGGAACTCCACTTTAAGTGTAGTTCTTTTTTGTAATCACTAGGGACGGTACTGACATTGAATGGAAAGTGTGCTGGGGGCCGATACATTTGTTGAAATCTCCATTTCTCTGCATCCCTGGATACCCTGCAGCTGTGATCTTCCCGCATTGTGAGGGTTAGTGCCGGTTCACACTGATGCGAGTTCATGACGAATTTGATGCGTCAAAAATATTCTAAATTCGCATGTCATCCCTAAAGTCATTGTTTTCTATGACCGTCGTTCACATACATGCGTTGCGATTCCTCTATGAATGCGATGCGATAAAAAAAAGGGTCTTGTGTGAGTTTACAGCGTTGCGTTGCGAATTTAGCCTCCATAGACATCAATGTAAATCGTTCTGGAATCGCATTGTTGGTTCAGATATGTGCGAATTCCACCACACTACTCTCCACAAAAAACAGGAAATACACAGGAAGTTAACACCCTTTTTTTTTTTCTATTATGATTTCATTGGCTAGAACATCAATCGCAGCTATGACCAACTCCTGAAATTCGCGTTAAAATCGCGGTAAAATCGCACCTCACACAGGACAAAAAAAACGGAACAAATTCGCAGCGCAGCGGTGTGAACCGGCACTTAATGTGAGCTACTGGACCAATCAGCAGCTCTTTATCACGTGATCAGTTGTGTCCAATCACAGCTGATCATGATGTAAACAGAAGCTGGTTATCGGCATTCCTTAAGACCCCTTTCACACTGTGGCGTTTTTCAGGTGCTTTTGGGCTAAAAATAGCACCTGTAAAGCGCCTGAAAAACACCTCCCCTGCAGTCGCAGTGTGAGAGCCGGAGTGTTTCACACTGGGGCGACACCGCTCCTGCCCATTGAAATGAATGGGCACCGCTGCCGAAGCGACCTGCAAAGTGCCTCGGCAGCGGCGCTACACGGGCGCATTTAACCCTTTATTCGGCCGCTAGCAGGGGTTAAAAGCGCCCCGCTAGTGGCCGAATAGCGCTGCTAAAATGACAGTAAAGCACCGCTAAAACTAGCGGTTTTGGGAGTAGTGTCCCATTGTTGGTGTCAGTGGCAGAAACTATGTCAGTAACAGTGGGGGGAATAATGCCCCAAGGGTCTAGGGGGAAGGAAATGTGTTAGATGTACTAGCAGATTTAGATTCTTCTTAAAAATTGAAGCCAAACTCCAGCTCACACTATAAGCAATTACAGTAACAGTTTTATTCCTTTGGGGATAAAGGTTTTACATGAATAAATAAAAGCTGATCATTGTAGGCACCCCTGTCAGTTGTAAATCTCAGCACTTTAACTGCTCCATTTGCAGAAGAGCTTGCCCTGTTGAAAAACAACAGACTTACTGACCGGATCACCAGGTGAAAACAAGGGAAAGAAAGCCTAAAAAGGAAAATGAATGCAGTCATCACATCTAAGAATTGGTAACCTGCAATATAATAATTGGGTTTTGGGTTTAATAATGCTTTAATGTATTCACTTTGGCCGGCATTTACTTTAACGAAAAAGAAGGAAAACAGATGTATCCTCCAATATTCAAGATGATAAAAATATAATATAAGATCTTCTCATCTGAAGAGGCTTTTGTGGATTGATGTTCGAGGGACGGATGGATTGCTGCTCGCAAATCTCAAGTGTTTTGAAGGCAACAGGATTTGAAGAGCCAGAGATGCAGCTGTGTTTGGACTCGGAGTAGTCAGCAGTGATGCCTCTAATGGTGCCCACACACTCTTCAATTCTATTATCTGTTCGATGTGCGATCCCTTCCTACCCATTTAGACTTGATTTAGATCAGATTCAATCAAACTGAGTCAATCAGCCAAGACGGAATGTTATCTTTCGTTTTGCGTTGATCAGCAGCACTGAGATACTTTGTTTACAAATACAATCGTATTTCTCATGATTAGATTACAAGATTACATGGTGGAAACAGAAATGCGATTGATAACTTACGATTGGAAGTTACCATTGTATCTTAACTATCGATTGAAATCTACTTGCCTGTATGTGCAATAGGGACTGAATAGGCTGTCAACTATAGATCGATTACTGTTGTTGGAAGGGGTTGATTGGAAAATAAATTGATCATTTATTGAAGCGTGTATGGCCACTATTAGACTGCAGCCTCAGCAGCACCAAGCCTCGTGTGTCAGAGGTATAAAAGGAGGAGAAGTAGAGGGATTGTCAATATTAACTAATCAAATGATAGCTTGATAACCTGCAGTAGAGCACAGCTAGGATCTTTCACCTCTGTTACACCAATCGGCGGTGGCAGAATTTTGTCAATCGCTTCTAATCGTTCCTAAAGTGAGGGAATCCCAGGGTTACCCCATTGGAAGATTCCCCCCTCCATTCCTGTTCTGGTGACATCCCAAAATTTGGGATTCTCTTTCACTTTCGGTGATAACGGTAAGGCCCCTTTCACACTGCCGTGACTTGAAAGTCGTGTGATTTTGTGGCCGCAATTTTGCCACGATTTTTCCAGCGATTTCAGGGAATGCCTGTGTAAACTTGAGGTCTATAGACCTCAACTCACATCAAAATCAGACCAAAGTAGTACAGGGATTACTTTGAAGTCGGTGCGACTGGAAGGCGCACGGATATGAATGGTTATCATTGGGAATCATGGGGTGCGACTTGCCATGCGACTCTGATGTCCAAAGTCGCAGGAAAAGTCGCACAAGTGTGAAAGGGCCCATAATTATAGTTTAAAGCTTCTTCTTCAGATGTCTTGATGTTCTCTGTTGACATCATGATGATGGGAGCAGTTGGCAGTGGTACAGACTTCAGTAAGCGGGCATGTGATTTTTGGGACAAAAAATTGTGTATGAATTGGGGGTTGGGGGGTTAGGCCAGTGTTTCTCAACCTTTTTTTAGTTAAAGCGGTGCTCCAGCCCCTACACCTATGGCGGCTGCTGACTTTTATTATTGGGACACTTACCTGTCCTGGAATCCAGCCATGTCGGCACCGCAGCCGATGTTTTCATCGGCTGTCGGGTGCTGCCGCTGCCATAGCCTGTAAGGGAAACCGGCAGTGAAGCCTTGTGGCTTCATAGCTGACTTCCCGCGCTGCGTTTTCTGAATGGCGTGGCGGCGGGGAGGGGGGCCGAACCTCTGACTTACCTGTTTTTCAGTGAGTGTGCTGTTACTGCGCACATGTGCGGGAGTGACGTCATCGCGGCTGCGGCCAATCCCAGTGCCAGAGCCACGAAACCCGGAAGTAACCTCCAGGAGTGATGTCGGCCGCCGGAGCAGTGTACAAGCACCTGCCCCCCACCCCCCCCAAAAGGTGCCAAATGTGCCGCCGGGGGGGGGGGGAAGACGGATAAGCGTAGCTTCCACTTTTCCACTTTAAAATTACGGACAGTCTCGAGGCACCCCATTTTAAAATGTAAAAAACTATTCTAATAACTTTACACAATGCAGCAACATCCACAGGTAGGACACCCAATGCTAGAGGTGATTTATTCTTCCAAAGCAAATACACTTTTGCACACTGACTAGTATTCCAATGTTTCTCTCCTCCCTCAGTTTCTCTCCATCAGTCAGCTAATGTCACCCCAGTGCTGAGGGAGAGGGGCACAGAAGGGTCAAACAAAGATGCTGTGGAGGCCACAGACATCCTCCTTATTAATTGATGATGTCATTGGTTGTTAGGATGCCAGAGTCTACAAAGTTGTAATGGTGCATAATGAAAACCTGTGGCTTTGTGTAAGTAAAAAGCAGGCTTCATCCACCTGTTGGCTTGTATACAATTTTGGGGCAATTTTTAGGCATTTTGCCAAGGCACCCCTGAAGAAACCTCAAGGCACCTCATGGTACCTCATGGGCACCCTGGTTAAAAAAGACTGGGTTAGAGAGAGGCGGGCCTCCAAATTTTCCTGGAGATGGGATTAAGGGCCAGTTCACACCATGAATCACACAGGAACAGGGCTTTTTTTCAGCGGGAACGTGGAGGAACTCAGTTCTGGAACCTCCAGCACTGAATGTATCTAATGGCAAGGTATGCTGGAGGGTCCATTGATGCTGGCTGCTGGAGGATCTATTGTTGCTTGGGGAGAGCTATTGTTGCGGGAGAGGTCTATCGTTGCTGGGTTGGGGTCTTATGTTGCTGGGAGGTATCTACTGTTGAAGGAGGGGTCTGATGTTGCTGGCTGTTTGAAGATCTATTGTTGCTGGTGGGGGGTCTATTGTTCCTGGGGTGTATCTGTTGTTGTTAAGGGGTACTTTGTTGTAGGGGGTCTATTGTTGCTTGAGGGTTCTATTGTTGCATGAGGGGGCAGCTATTGTTGCTGGCTGCAGGGGATCATTTTACTGCTTTTTACATTATCATTAACAAATTCCATACGATTGACTTAGCACCCCCAAAATGATACTTGGTTCTGTTTTCTCTAAAAGGGATGGAATTGGGAGGTGGGTAGAGGGTGGAACCAAGGGACGGTGCTCAAGGGTGGGTAGGAGGTAGAGACAAGGGGTGACTTGGAAGAGGGGAGTACCTGCACAGGAACACCCTGTGCGTTTCATGTGCGATTCACATGCAATCCAGATGCAGTTCGATTTCAGCCTATTCATTTGAATGGGCTGAAATTGTGCCGGGCTGCACCAAAAGTAGCGCATGCACTACTTTATAAAATGCACAGCATTCAGGTCGCATGGTACTACTGTACCATGTGATCCAGTGCAGGGGAACGCGGCCTTCGTTTTGGGGTGTCATTAGGTTAACATTGACACCCTCTGCAGATTGCGACTGCAGTTCATTTTGAACGCAGTCCAGGAAACACGCATGGAATGCAAGGCGTTCTGGTGTGAAGCGGATCTTAATGCAGGTTGCTGCGGGTAAAGCTGGACAGACAGACAGACTGATCGCTCGGTTGACTTGTATACATAAATTCAAGCGCTCACAGATGAAAGTTTGCTAATTCCGCCACCCTGTAAGGCAGCCTAGATATGCACGTTGTTAAAATTAGATTCATTGAAGCTGGTAAGATAGTCAATGAACTTGATCTACAAGAATCTTTTAAGAAGATTTGGGCTGGTGGCCAGTTAATGCTACGTGGGAGTATTACAGCTATGGTAAGTTTTCCTGGCTCGTGTTATCTGTCAGCTGCTCATTCTCCATATACTGGATATCTAGCTTTCTAACACAATGATTTACATTGCCACACTGTAAAATTGAGAAGCGTATCAGTTCTGCACAGATAATATTACATAGATGGCACTACTAGTATATTAATGTGGTTTTATGATTTGTAACTTTTCTAAGATGTGCGTTGTGGCAGGATAAGCCATATGGTCAGTCTATGGTCAAAGTTTTCTCTTCAGACATTTGTTTTGCTGTCACTGAATGCACATGTTCATTGGCAACTTTGACGTTTTTCTTGTTAGCTTCTGAATTATATTTACTGTGTTCTATATTTTGTTACCTTGTTATACATTGATATTAATAGTAGTTAAAGTGGTTGTAAACCCACTTTAAAAAAAAAAAAACTAACACCTGCAAGACAAGGGCATTATGAGCTAGTATGCATAGCCACTCCTTTTTAGCCTTTGGAGCCACCAATGATGTAATTGACGGTTGGTGTACATTGTGTGGGGTTGGTGCTTTACATTGTGCATTTCCATACAATGCACCACAACCAAACTTATTGTGTTGTGAACGGGGCACATAGACAACAAATGTTCTCTATGGCACATACACTGTGCCATAGGGAACATTTCTTGTTCTCTATGGTCTTGGCTTTGTTGGTGTTTCTTTAGCATCTGAAAAACATCCAGGAGATTTGGACGCTTGTGCTCGGCCAACCCCCCACCCCACCCACCCCTTCCAGTAACTTCTATGATTTAATGTGCCTGCTCCTCCATCACTACTCTGTGCTGTGCAGAGACATGGGAGCTGGCAAATCAAACCACTTTGGCTGGGTTCACACTGGTCCAACAAACGCTCCGACATTGGGAGCTCATGTCGCATGACGTGTGAAATTTAATGTTTCCCTATGGGAGCCGTCCTAACTGGTCCGACACAAGTCGTTCCGACTTTAGAAATGCTCCCTGTACTACTTTGGTCCGACTTTGATCCTACTTCAGCCTATTGACTATCATTGAAGTCGGATCAAAGTCGGAGGGGGAACTCCGCGCCAAATTTCAGATAAAAATCCGGCATGGGTTCCCCCTCCAAGAGCATACCAGGCCCTTGGGTCTGGTATGGAACTTGAGGGGAACCCCCTACGCCGAAAAAGCGGCGTGGGGGGTCCCCCCAATCCATACCAGACCCTTATCCGAGCACGCAGCCCGGCCGGACAGGAATGGGGGTGGGGACGAGCGAGCGCCCCCCCCTCCTGAACCGTACCAGGCCGCATGCCCTCAACATGGGGGGTTGTTGCCTTGGGGGAGGGGGGCGCGCTGCGGCCCCCCCACCCCAAAGCACCTTGTCCCCATGTTGATGAGGACAAGGGCCTCTTCCCGACAACCCTGGCCGTTGGTTGTCGGGGTCTGCGGGCGGGGGGCTTATCGGAATCCGGGAGCCCCCTTTAATAAGGGAGCCCCCAGATCCCGGCCCCCCACCCTATGTGAATGAGTATGGGGTACAGCGTACCCCTACCCATTCACCTAGGAAAAAAAGTGTCAATTTAAAAAAAAACACTACACAGATTTTTAAAGCATTTTATTAGACAGCTCCGGGGGTCGTCTTCCGACTTCGGGGGTCTCTCCGGTTCTTCTCCACGCTCTCCGGATCTTCTGCCGGGCTCCTCCGCTCTCTTCTGCTCTTTTGCCGCTCTTTTGCTAAAGCGGAGGAGCCTGGTCTTCAATCTTCTGCCTTCTGCCTTCTGCCCTCTTCTCCTGATGTTGACACGACGCTCTCTGGGGCTAGAATGCTCTCTGTGCGCTCTGCTCTGACTTATATAGGCGGTGACCCCGCCCCCTTATGCCGTCACAGTCCCTGGGCATGCTGGGACTGTGACGTTTTAGGGGGCGTGGTCATCACCCGATGACCACGCCCCCTTATGCCGTCATAGTCCCAGCATGCCCAGGGACTGTGACGGCATAAGGGGGCGGGGTCACCGCCTATATAAGTCAGAGCAGAGCGCACAGAGAGCATTCTAGCCCCAGAGAGCGTCGTGTCAACATCAGGAGAAGAGGGCAGAAGGCAGAAGGCAGAAGATTGAAGACCAGGCTCCTCCGCTTTAGCAAAAGAGCGGCAAAAGAGCAGAAGAGAGCGGAGGAGCCCGGCAGAAGATCCGGAGAGCGTGGAGAAGAACCGGAGAGACCCCCGAAGTCGGAAGAAGACCCCCGGAGCTGTCTAATAAAATGCTTTAAAAATCTGTGTAGTGTTTTTTTTTAAATTGACACTTTTTTCCTAGGTGAATGGGTAGGGTTACGCTGTACCCCATACTCATTCACATAGGGTGGGGGGCCGGGATCTGGGGGCTCCCTTATTAAAGGGGGCTCCCGGATTCCGATAAGCCCCCCGCCCGCAGACCCCGACAACCAACGGCCAGGGTTGTCGGGAAGAGGCCCTTGTCCTCATCAACATGGGGACAAGGTGCTTTGGGGTGGGGGGGCCGCAGCGCGCCCCCTCCCCCAAGGCACCACCCCCCATGTTGAGGGCATGCGGCCTGGTACGGTTCAGGAGGGGGGGGGGGGCGCTCGCTCGTCCCCACCCCCATTCCTGTCCGGCCGGGCTGCGTGCTCGGATAAGGGTCTGGTATGGATTGGGGGCGACCCCCCACGCCGTTTTTTCGGCGTAGGGGGTTCCCCTCAAGGTCCATACCAGACCCAAGGGCCTGGTATGCCTCTGGAGGGGGAACCCATGCCGGTTTTTTATTTAAAATTTGGCGCGGAGTTCCCCCCTAAAGATTCATACCAAACACAGTGCCGGCATTGGCAGGGATCCAAGTCGGATCCCCGTTCATTGAAAGTCGGACACATGCCGGCTTCATGTCGCAGAGCAAAGTCGGATCCAAAGTAGGACGGCTGTCGTGTCGCACCAGTGTGAACCCAGCCTTTAGCATAGAGATGGACCAATCATTCGAGACACCTGGAGGTGTTGTGTGATAAAGATTCTTCAGCAAACTTTAGCAGTGCGGGCAGCAGGACAGGTGAGTAGAAAGTATTTTCTTAACAGACAGGCCTTTTTTTTTTTATTATTATTTTAGCAACTGTGACAAAATGTGGTTGCTGTCTAGGTTTTTTTATAGCTGCACACTTTGAGGCTGTCATTTTTATCCTTGCTGGCAGTGGCAAGTTGCTGCCAGTATGGGCACAAGTCTTATAAAGTTTGGTGGACCCTCTGTGTTGCTGTGGGCAATAGCGAACAACAAGCAAGACAGGTGCAGCATGGTTTAAAGCAGGGGTGTCAAACTCAATTTCATTGCGGGCCACATAAGCATTATGATTGCCCTCAAAAGGGCTAGTTATATGTGTAAGATTAGATGTCCAGCGCATCCACTCCCCTTTCATTAGATGTCAAGAGCCACCCCACCATCAGAAGTTGAGTCTATCACTCTCCCTTACATCACAGTGCACCCCCTTTCCTTATGCTGCTGCTGGGAAGAAGCTGGATGCATTGCTTGAAAGCAGAAAGTAGGGGTCTGGAGGAGGACCAGAGGAGGACTGGAGCTCTCCTGCAGCTGCAGGAAAGGTGCGAGGGTCACCTAAAATGGCCTGGAGGGCTAGATTCGGCCCGCGGTCCTTGTGTTTGACACCTGTGGTTTAAAGGGTTAGTTCACCTTTACAGAAAAAATGCAAAGTTGAACTAACACTGTACACCTTCCCTGCCTCCCCCCAGTCACCGCTGTACTTACCTCTGGCAATGCTGAGCTGTCAGATCCCTTGAAGCTGGTGCAGAGTTCTGGATCTTGAAATCCCCGCTCTGCTTCCTGTTATCCTTCCAACGCTTCCGGAACAGACCAGAGTGAATCTGATTGGTCAGCGCCTGCATAGTGAATCGGTCTGGTCCATCCTGGAAGTGCTGCACAGAGAAGAGGGAGAATTGCGGAGGTTTACAATGCCTTGACCACTGGACAGGGGATCTGATAATTTAGCATTGCTGGAGGTAAGTACATCAGAGATTGGGGAAGGTTGTACCGTGATAGTTTACCTTTGCATTTTTTCTGTGAAGGTGAACAAACACTTTAAGTCCTTAGATGGTCAGTGCAGACAGCAGCAGAGCCAGTAGGCTGATGGCCAGGTCATCCAGGTTCCAGACAGGCATACAGTATGCAGTACTGACAGACATTAGTAGAGGTAGCAGGATGATGATTAGGAAAATATGAGCAAGCTAGGTATAAGGGTCCCTTCATAGGTGTGCACAGCCTACTGCATTAAGGTATGCACCCCAAAGCTCAAACATATTTGCGTGCGTGTGCATGTGTATATACAGTTTACTCACAGTGTCAGCAGAGCAAAGGACGGTGTCAGTAGTTTTTATTTTTATCATTTCTTTACAATGTTTTAGAGCCCTGTTAGGGGGCTTTGGCGAAATATCAGGGTTCTAAACAGGGGGATTCTTCACCACATAGGGTGATTAGGGTGTGCTCGGGCACACCCGGCACACCCTGTGCACACACCTATGGGTCCCTTCACACAAGCTTTTTTTCTCTCAGTAGGGGATCTGTCCGCTGATCCCCCGCTGAGCTGCGTGGGGCGGGCGGTTGACAGATCCCCATAGCCCGCTCTGCTCTATGGGCAGTCAGATATAAACAGACCGGCTGTCTGTTTACACCCGACTGCCCTTTGATCCTAATAAGGGGGAATGGATCCCCTTGCGTTTTGTTTTTGCTGTAATGGATCGGATTGGGGGTAGGTGGGTGTAAATGGACACAAGTCCATTTATGTCTGCCACTTCATAGAGGAAAAAGGCAATCTTTAATAACATTCAATTTATAATATGACTCGTGTTGCAATTGTATACGCTATATTATTATTTTCTGTTTGTTTGCTAAATTTTTTTCCCGGGAAAGTGGAGTTACCCTTCAAAGTGTACTAACAATATCAGCTGTGCACACCAGAAATTTGAGCTTCTGTGCCAAATGACATTTAAAAAATAGTGAAGTTTTAAGGCTGGTCAGTACGCCAAGAGAGGCTGATGGGTGGAGTTGGCATTCGAGTGGCACATCTGGGGTTAGGCGTTCCCAATTAGCAGAGTGGTCAGGATCAGCGCTGTACAGGCAGCCTTCTCCGGCCCATCTTTCAAGGAGGAGTGGAGCGCACTTTTAGGAGATCTCAAATTAAGAAGTACAAAAAGATATTTTACAGAATATTTTATGCACGTTGATATAACATGTATTATATTTGTATATTTTCCACCATGTTCTGTGCAAACAGATCCTGTTCTGATCCCATAATTCAGCAGCCTGAAGCGATTTTATTGAAGAGCTTTTTATTTCATTAATTGTGCACCTCCCTTCCAAATATTGACAAAGTAAACAGAAGCGGCCGCCTGGGCACAGCAAACATCTGGTGCCATGAGTGGAATATGTACAGCTAAATGGGTCATTGTCTGTGTCTGGTGTGATCACGATGCTGGTGAATTTAGAAAAACAGCAAAGCGGACTTGTGTAATATACCCCTAAAGACGAAAAGTGGGCAAGCTGGAACAGACCCCCTATTTTCTGTGAGCTCGGGAAACGCCTCTATGGTTGTGCCTTGAACAGAATTAAAGGGGAACCCTAAAGCTAGGGTGAAGCTGCAAATAAATAGAAATATATATATAAAGTCCTTTGTAAAAAAAAAAAAAAAAAAAAAAAAAAAAATTATATACATATATATATATATATATATATATATATATATATATATATATATATATATATATATATATATATATTAAGTTTGCTTTTTGTTGCTTGTAAAATCATTGCGGCCTGCTGTGGCTTTCTATTGTATTCACAAGCTACAGGTATACATTCACCGGCCACTTTATTAGGTACACCTTGCTAGTACCAGGCTGGACCCCCCTTTGCCTTCAGAACTGCCTTAAAGGGGTTGTAAACCCTCAAGGTTTTTTACCTAAATGCATTCTATGTGATGCAGCAGCCCCTCAGAGCCCCCCCTTTACTTACCTGAACCCGGTCTTCCCAGTGGCAGGGATGAACACACCAGCTCCAGCCGCTGTCTCGGGTCCTGATTGAATAGATGGATAGCAGAGCAGCCATTGGCTCCCACTGCTGTCAATCAAATCCAATGACGCGGGAGCCAAGGAGGCGGGGCTGAGTTCTGCTGTCGGTGTCGATGGACTCAGCAGCAGGACACGGGAGCGCGCCCGCATGAGTGCCCCGAGGGAGAGCGTCTCTCCAGCGGGGCACTCGAGAAGAGCAGAAACCAGGAGCGCTGCTGAGGGACCCCAGAAGAGGAGGATCGGGGCCACTCTGTGCATAACCAACTGCACAAAGGAGGTAAGTATGAGATGTTTGCTTTTTTTTTTTAAATGAAGCTTTACATATCCTTTAATTCTCTGTGGCATAGATTCAACAAGGTGTTGGAAACATTCCTCAGAGATTTTGGTCCATAGTGACATGATGGCATAATGCAGTTGCTGCAGATTTGTCGGCTGCACATCCATAATACGAATCTCCAGTTTCACCACATCCCAAAGGTGCTCTATTGGATTGGGATCTGGTGACTGTGGAGGACATCGGAGTACAGTGACCTCATTGTCATGTACAAGAAACCAGTGGTGAGATGATTTGGTCTTTGTGACATGGTGCATTATCCTGCTGGAAGGAGCCATCAGAAGATGAGTACACTGTAGTCATAAAGGGATGGAGATGGTCAGCAACAATACTCAGGAAGGCCGTGGGGTTTAAACAATGCTCAATTGGTACTAAGGGGCCCAAAGTGTGCCAAGAAAATATCCCCCACACCATTACACCACCACCAGCCTGAACCATTGATACAAGGCAGGATGGATCCATGCTTTCATGTTGTTTATGCCAAATTCTGAACCTACCATCTGAATGTCGCTGAATTCGAGACTCATCAGACCAGGCAACATTTTTCCAATCTTCTATTGTCCAATTTTGATGAGCCTGTGCAAATTGTAGCCTCATTTTCCTATTCTTAGCTGACAGGAGTGGCACCCAGTGTGGTCTTCTGCTGCTGTAGCCCATCTGCTTCAAGCTTCGATGTGTTGTGCATTCAGAGATGGTATTTTTCATACCTTGGGTGTAACGAGTGGTTATTTGAGTTACTGTTGCCTTTTTATCATCTCAAACCAGTCTGCCCATTCTCCTCTGACCTTTGACCTCAACAAGGCATTTTCATCCACATAACTTCCGCTCACTGGATATTTTCTCTTTGTCGGACCATTCTCTGTAAACCCTAGTGATGGTTGTGCATGAAAATCCCAGTAGATCGTCAGTTTTTGAAATACTCAGACCAGCCCCTCTGGCACCAACAACCACGCCACGTTCAAAGTCACTTAAATACCCTTTCTTCCCCATTCTGATACTCAGTTTGAACTTCAGCAAGTCGTCTTCACCATGTCTAGATGCCGAAATGCATTGAGTTGCTGCCATGTGATTGGCTGATTAGCAGTTTGCGTTACCAAGCAATTGAACAGGTGTACCTAATAAAGAGGCCGGTGAGTGTATTTCCTGAAGCTGTGATTTAGCCAGCTTGCACATCCTTGGCTCCCTTAACAGTGGTCAGTCCTGGGCAGTGCCGTACAGTGCAGGCATAGTGCACAGGGTGGCCGGACTTGTGGGTACTCTGTGCTAGCAACAGTGGAAGTTTGCTTCCTAAAGTGGCAACGCTGCATCTGCATAGACTTACACTAAGGCAGTGTTGTCACCCTAGGACAAGAGGTGCCAGGGCAGGCTGGTAATGGCAGGATCATCAGGTCTAAATAGAAGAAATAGAAGAGTGTAATTAAAAAAAAGAATACTTTTACAAGGGCTAACATTGTGTTAGCTTCTAATATACAAAAAATGATGATTTTATCATTATAACCATCTGTTAGTAAACAGCCCTCTCAGCTTTGTTTCATATACCAACATGGCGGCTGCTCATAGTTTATATAATAAAAGGGAATTTGATTATATGATATGTTATTTCTGCCACCTCCCAAGGAATCATGGAAATGAATCCATTCCTCATGGGGAGGAGCAACTATACAGGAGAGAAAAATTTGAATGGTCTCCAGTTTTAAGAGAAAATGACTATTGTAGACATAATACCCAAAGGTTTGCACATGAATGGTTTCATGTTAAAGTGTAATTTCAGTGAAAACCTAATTAAGCTAAAATCCACCCCCCTCCCATTCTAAGACTATGCTATCTACCCAGTAAAAGGAAATATGTCTGTACTTACCTATGCTGAGGGTGCTCCGGTCTGGTAACATGATTGGGTTCCAGTGCCAGCTACAGTGTAGAGGAGGGACAGCCGACAACGGATGCATTATACTAAGTCTATGGGTGATGTCATCGCCCAGGCTCTCCAGCCCCTGTCAACGATCTCTCCTCTACACCAGGGGGCTCCAAACTTTTTAAACAAAGGGCCAGTTTACTGTCCTTCAAACTTTAGGAGGGCCGGACTGTGGCAGGTGGGAGTAGAATATGTCCTGGCGTCAGTGGGAGTAAACAATTCCCAATGATTTGTATTAGGGGGAGTAATAGTGCCCCATCATTGGTATCAGTGGGAGGAATAGTGCCCCATCATTGGTATCAGTGGGAGGAATAGTGCCCCATCATTAGTATCCCTGGGAGGAATAGTGCCCCATCGTTGGTATCAGCGGGAGGAATAGTGCCTCATCATTACTATCAGTGGTAGCAATAGTGTCCCATCGTTGGTATTAGGGGTGCAACGGATCAAAAAAATCATGGTTCGGATCGTTCCTCGGATCAGGAGTCACGGTTCGGATCGTTCCTCGGATCAACAAAAAAAAATCTCCCCCACTGTAATATCCACAATCTCCCTATTGGCAGGGTGTGGCAGAGTATTGGCAGAGTATTGGCAGAGTATTGCAGGGTATTGGCGGGTATATTGGCAGGGTATTGGCGAGTATATTGGCAGAGTATTGGCAGGGTATTGGCAGACTATTTGTCAGACTATTGTCAGGGCATTGCAGAGTATTGTCAGGGCATTGCAGAGTATTGTCAGGGCATTGCAGAGTATTGGCAGGGCATTGCAGAGTATTGGCAGAGCATTGCAGAGTATTGGCACTGCTGCCATCCGATCTCTCCCCTCCACTGTACAGATCAGTACACAGAGGGGAGAGAGGAACCGGCATCATGACATGACACCGGTTTGTTACAAGTGATCGCTCCGTCATTTGATGGAGTGATCATGTGCTAAACGGCCGCCGGGTGTACCAAGATGGCCGCTGCTCCGGAGCTAGGCCGAAGCTGCGGCCTTTCCTATGGCCGAGGCCACAGAGCGCTCCGCGGATTGCGGGTGTCCCGTACGGATCAACCTCCGCGGATCGGATCACGGATCGACGACGATCCGTTGCACCCCTAGTTGGTATCAATGGGAGGAATAGTGCCCCATCATTGGTATCAGTTGGAGGAATAGTGCCTCTTCATTACTATCAGTGGTAGCAATAATGTCCCAATCGTTGGTATCAATGGGAGGAATAGTGCCCCATCATTGGTATCAGCGGGAAGAATAGTGCCTCATCATTACTATCAGTGGTAGCAATAGTGTCCCATCGTTGGTATCAATGGGAGGAATAGTGCTCCATCATTGGTATCAGTAGTAGTAATAGTGCCTCATCATTCGTATCAATGGAATTAATAGTACCCCATCGGTGGTATCAATGGGGGGAATAGTGCCCCATGATTGGTGTCAGTTCTAGTAATAGTGCCCCATCATTGGTATCAATAGGTTTAACAGTGCCCCATCGTTGGAATCAATGGGAGGTATAGTGCACCATTATTGGAATCAATGGGAGGAATAGTGCTCCATCATTGGTGTCAGTGGTAGTAACATTGCCCCATTGTGGGTGTTAGTGGGAGGAATAGTGCCCCATCATTGGTATCAATTGAAGGAATAGTCCCATCATTGGTTGCTGACAGTGGGGGGAATAATGCCCCAAGGGCCAGGTAAAAGCAAGCAAAGGGCCACATCTGGCCCCTCAGTTTGGAGACCACTGCTCTACACTGAAGCCGCAGCTGGAGGGATCATGTGCCCCGAATGGAGCAACCTTAGAATAGGTAAGTATTGACATCTTTTCTTTTACAAGGTACATAGAATGGGGTGGGAGTACATTTTAGCTTAGGTTTTGACTGGAATTAAGCTTTAACTTATTGTATGACCATGTATTTTCCTGTAACGCTGAACTCCAAGAAGATATAAAAGACACAGATTAATGCAGCTCTGTTATCTTTAATAAACACACAGATGGCAAAAAAAAAGCTGACGGGGTTATAACCCTCTCTTACTCTTTCGAAAATGAAAAAAAAAAAAAATGTTGCCGCTAGTTCTACCTTAGCGTGATGTTAAAGCCCAAGATATTTTTATTGAAATAAAAAAAGATGTTACTTGAAAAAGTATTCACACCCCTTGACATTTTCCCCATTTTGTCCTGTTACAACCAAAAATGTAAATGTATTTTATTGGGATTTTATGTGATAGACCAACACAAAGTGGCACATAATTGTGAAGTGGAAGGAAAATGACAAATGGGTTTTCAAAATGTTTTACAAATAAATATGTGAAAAGTGTGGTGTGTATTTGTATTCAGCCCCCCTGAGATAATACTTTGTAGAACCTCCTTTCGCTGCAATTACAGCTGCAAGTCTTTTTGGGGATGTCTCTACCAGCTTTGTACATCTACAGAGTGACATTTTTGCCCATTCTTTGCTCAAGCTCTGTCAGATTGGATGGAGAACGTCTGTGAACAGCAATTTTCAAGCCTTGCCACAGAATCTGAATTGTATTTAGGTCTGGACTTTGATGGGCCATTCTATCACATGAATATGCTTTGATCTAAACCATTCCATTGTAGCTCTGGCTGTATGTTTAGGGTCGTTGTCCTGTTGGAAGGTGAACCTCCACTCCTGTCTCAAGTCTTTTGCAGACTCTAATGGCGCGTACACACGGTTGGACTTTTCGTCTACAAAAGTTCGACGGACGCCGACGGACTAAAGCCGGCTGACAATCCGATCGTGTATGTGGGCTTCCCCGGACTTTCAGCGGACTTTTCTAGCCGCAAATCTGACGGACTTTAGATTTTAAACATGCTTCAAATCTTTACGTCGTAACTACTCCGGACCCAGAAATCCGCTCGTCTGTATTCTAGTCCGACGGACAAAAACCCACGCTAGGGCAGCTATTGGCTACTGGCTATCAACTTCCTTATTTTAGTCCGGTGTACGTCATCACGTACGAATCCGTCGGACTTTTGTGTGATTGTATGTAGGCAAGTCCGTTCATTAGAAAGTCTGCCTCAAGTCCGCCAAAAGTCCGTCGAAAGTCTGTCGGACGGGCTGTCCGACCGTGTGTACGCGGCATAAGGGCTCTTTCACAAGGGGATCAGTGATGATCCGCCCCGTGAACATCCGCTTGCTCAGCGGGGAACGCTCCGCCGATCCCCGCTGAGCAGGAAGATGACAGGTCCTGTCAGAGCACCGCTCTCCCCTATGGGGGATCGGGTGATGACGGACCGTAGAGTCCATCGTCACTCGATCCGATCCGAAAACGGATGGAAAAGTAGGTTACACCTCCGTTACACTTTTTCGGATCGGAGCAGGTCGGATGTCAGCGGACATGTCACCGCTGACATCCGACGCTCCATAGACCTCCATGGAGTGTCTGTTCAGGTCCGCCTAAAAATCTGACAGGCGGACCTGGACAGGCAGTCCGTGTGAAAGAGGCCTAACAGGTTTTCTTCTAAGATTGCCCTGTATTTGGCTCCATCTTCCCATCAACTCTGACCAGCTTCCCTGTCCCTGCTGAAGAAAAAGAATCCCCACAACATGATGCTGCCACCACCATGTCTTATGATGGGGATGGTGTGTTCAGGGTGATGTGCAGTGTTAGTTTTCCTCCACACAAAGCGTTTTGCTTTTAGCCCAAAAAAATGCAATTTTGTTCTCATCTGACCAGAGCACCTTCTTCCACATGTTTGCTGTGTCCCCCACATGGCTTCTCGCAAACTGCAAACAGAACTTCTTATGGCTTTTTTTCAACAATGGCTTTCTTATTGCCACTCTTCCATAAAGGTCAGATTTGTGGAGTGCACGACTAATAGTTGTCCTGTGGACAGATTCTCCCACCTGAGATGTGGATCTCTGAAGCTCCTCCAGAGTTACCATGGACCTCTTGGCTGCTTCTCTGAATAATGCTCTCCTTGCCCGGCCTGTCAGTTTAGGTGGACGGCCATGTCTTGGTAGGTTTGCAGTTGTGCCATACTCTTTCTATTTTCGGATGATGGATTGAACAGTGCTCTGAGATGTTCAAAGCTTGGGATATTTTTTTTATAATCTAACCCTGCTTTAAACTTCTCCACAACTTTATCCCTGACCTGTCTGGTGTGTTCCTTAGCCTTGATGGTGCTGTTTGTTCACTAAGGTTCTCAAAAGCCTCGTACACACGCTTAGATTTTCGGACGACCGAACGTCCGTTTTTTGTAGCATGCTAGTGTCATGTCGAAAGTGAAGAGGTTACTCACAATACGAAAATTTTCGTACGACAGAATACAATGTCAGAAGTGACTTAATGTGTTGAATAGTTTTGTATGTGTTCTTTAGTTTCTGAGCATGCGTAGTCTTGCTCTTACGATTATTTTTTCGTACGAAAACCGTACTAATTAAACGAAAATTGGATGTTGAGTCCACATCCAACAAAAATGTTTTAGTCTGCACATCCAGCTTTTGTCTGACGAAAAAAGTGAAATCGGCTGTCGAAAGCACCATACTAACGATCCTAAAATCGGCAGACAGCTCATCGTACAAATTTTTCCAACCGATTTTTCGTATTGTGTGTACGGGCCTTAACAAACCTCAGAGGGATTAACAGAAAAGCTGTATTTATATTGAGATTAAATTACACACAGGTGGACTCTATGTACTAATTTGGTGACTTCTGAAGACAAATGGTTCCTCTAGATTTTAGTTAGGGGTATCAGAGTAAAGGGGGCTGAATACAAATGCACGCCACACACTTTTCAGATATTTATTTGTAAAAAATGTTGAAAACCATTTATCATTTTCCTTCCAATTCACAATTATGTGCCACTTTGTGTTGGTCTATCAGATAAAATCCCAATAAAATACATTTACATTTTTGGTTGTAACATGACAAAATGTGGAAAATTTAGAGAGGTATGAATACTTTTTGAATGCACTGTATACTTACCTGCTCTGTGCAATGGAATTGCTGATACTGTCGCTCCTATTCTGCATGTGCCCCCATAGCAAGTCGTGTTCTTTGGGGGCACCCGTGCAGGCAATCTCCCAATCAGGGCTGAGTGCGTCCAACCGCCCCCCCCCCCCCCTTACAGGATTTGATTGTTATTAGCAGGGTCCTATGGTTCCCGCTGCTGAATGTGTCCCCTATGAGACCAGGAAAAGAGAGGAGCAGTGCTGCACCCGGGAAAGCACTGGATCGCTGACAAGTGTTTAGGGATGGGGGGACAGTTAGTAATGCATTAACATTAAAAAAACCTGTTAGCCCTTCGAACCACTTTAAGCTTTGTTCTAGCTAGGTTCATACATGTCCGGTGCAAATTTCCCCTTCGTTTTCACTTTGAATTTCCTAAGCAGCCATTCAGCTGTGATTTAGATGTGGTTTAGATGTGCATTTTTAAAGCCTAGCTGGTTGTTAAGGAGCGGACCAGGAAGCCGTCCGCCACGTCCTTAACAACAAGTGGCTCATAAGCTGTCAGCTGGGAGATTTTGGGGGGCCCCACTCCACTTTTTTTTTTTCATTTTAGCTTGGGGATTCGCCTCAAAATCCATACCACACCTAAGGGTCTGGTGAGGATTTGGGTAGGGGGGGCCTTACGTCTTTTTTTTTTTTTTTTTTGGCATGGGGTTTCACTTAAAGTGTTACTAAACCCAGTACCCTGCATTCACTACATCCAGTCTCCCACAGTACACAGAACATAGAAATGCAATTATTTTAGTAAATATAAAATATAACAACAATTTAGCAGCGCAGGTCTCAACATAAGTAATAAAAACAAAGTGCAAGCATCGCAATAGTCCTTTAAGCTAAGTATAGCTTTTTGTGAGAGATATACAGTCTTTTTGTTGGGCAGCCTTGTAAGGGGAGGTGAAGCCACTCCTATATGTAAGAGAAGAAAAACAACAACAGGCGCCTCTTAATAAGATAGTAACATTTAATAGCAAATGTGTATTAAAACACTCACATATAGTGACTTATTAGTCCGGCGCAGGGTGTTCCAGTAGTAGCCATAGATGATCTCTGCGATGTGTGATGAAAAGGAGCCTCCGAAACGCGTTGCTTAACGGCAGTACAGCACATACTATTGACTCTGCGTTCCAGCCCTCCCTCTCACTGCCTGGCCGAGTTACAAGCCTCGTTTTGGATCATTTGCATAGAGGAATTAGGCTCCCTTTCATCACACATCACAGAGATCATCTATGGCTACTACTGGAACACCCTGCGCCGGACTAATAAGTCACTGTATGTGAGTTCTTTAATACACATTTGCTATTAAATGTTACTATCTTACTAAGAGGCGCCTGTTGTTTTTCTTATTTTAGTAAATATAAACTGCTAAATACCTTTTATTATCAGCAGTATATAGCAGTCTTGTGACTTCTATCAGTGTCCAGCCAAACACTGGTTAAAGCTTGTAGGAGGAGTTTTCATAATGTCCTATAAGACTGCAAGACCCCTGACCCTCTGTCTGGACAGTGCTGATTGGCCCTGTGCTGATCACATGCATCCTCCCAAGAAATGAACCTCTCTAGCAACACACACCAAAGTGAGCATGTACATCCTGACTGCATAGACTATGTGTTATCAGGAAATTATTATGGGACAGTGGAAGGAGGGGAGGATCAGAGAAGACAGGATTAAACAGCCTTTTTACACAGTGCGGTTAATTAACCCCTTAGGTTCCACAGTGAGTATAACAAGCATGCTTTACTACATATACAGACTGATTTGCTGTAGTGGGTTTAGTAACACTTTAAAATGTGTACTAGACCTGAATGGCCTTGTATGGATTGGGGTTTGGGGGGCCCTCATGCTGTTTTTTATTGGATTGAACTTGTGTTCAAAACTGATAAAATGTGCGATTCAGATGCATTCCCGTAGCAATGAGCCTGGAATTCCCATCTGAACCTCAATGCAGCATTAAGAAAATGCACAGGACTCTTTTTAAATTTGCACTGCCATTGCACCACAGATAGGGTAACCGGCTCCATAGTGCCAGGAACCATGAAACAGACGGAAACAGAAAATGCAGTAAAAATCACACCGTTTAATAAAATGGTAAAAATGGTACAACTGGTAAACGTAGTCAAAACATAGCCAGGGTTCGGTAGCCAAATCGGGTAGTCAGAACAAGCAAGGAAATCAGGAAGCCAGAGATCAGCATAGTCAGAGGCAGCAGACAGCATCAGGAACCAGAAGGGATGTCAGCCAGGCAACTCTTCAACAGGAACACAGTAGTGAGTCTCTAGATATGTTGACCAAGGCGAAGGCAATTGATGAAATTAACCAGGTAGTTTAAATAGCCAGAAGGGGCTAGCTGTGGGCTTGACTGACGAGCAGGAGATGATCAACAGGTGAGCCAATGTGGAATGATGACTACTGGCAATTAACCGACAGCTGAGCAACCTGAGCACAGAGAAGAAAGGGCTGAGATCCCAGCCCTGACACATAGAAAGCCGCTTTGATTCACATGTCATGCAAATCGGATGCGGTTCAAAATGCATCCAATTTGCATATATGTGAACGGAGTCTAAGGGCTCTTTCACACATGCTTGTCCATTTTCACAGACTACGGTTGCTCAGCAGGGATCGCTCCGTTGATCCCCACTGAGGCGGCGGATGACAAGTCCATCTCTGCTCACTGTGCAGAGACGGACCTGTCAGAGCCCTGTTCTTCTCTATGGGGAATCGGATGAAAACAGATCCGCCAAATCCGTTTTCATCCGATCCAATCCGCCAGACGGATGGAAAATAGGGTTACCATCCGTCTGGATTTAGCAGAGCGGAGCGGATGTCAGCGGACATGTCACCGCTGACATTGGTTGCTCCATAGAGGTGCATGGAGAATCCGTTCAGGTCCACTTGAAAAACTGACAGGTGGACCTGAACGATCCTTAAGGGCCCTTAAGAAGAGTTCTACCACGGGCCTCCTGACATCACTCTGATCCTGCTGAGACATCGGCATCAGCTCTGGTAACTATGCAGACCATGCCACTATTGAGTATATTGCATAACTAATGATAATCATGCTAATTATAGCCTCTCTATTAATGTACATGTGGAGGTGAATTTGAAGTCTGCTATTCTAAGACTTCACAATGCTTTTTATAGCTTCAGCATGATCACAATATGTTCTCTTTAGAGTCATGGCACTTTGTTATCAGTATCATCAGATATGACCTGTGCTCCACTGTTCCTCTCCACCATCATACTGGATGTTCTTGTATCAGTACATTTTCTCTCATAAAGTTGAACTCCACTCAGACAGGACAGATTTTCATTATAACCGTCTAAGACAGGGGTCTCCAAACTATGGCCACATCTGGCCTACTACCAGATTTTATCGGGGCAACCGGACTTACAGCGCGACTTTGCAAGGCGATTTGGAGGCGACTTCAGAGCAACTTCAACGTGACTTATAGTTGCCTCCAGGACAGGTGACTTTGGCTGTGGCCAATTACAGCATAATCAGCCCTGTGGGAGGGAGGGGGTTGCCTGGGTAAACATGGGAAGTACCTGTGTAAAATTATTTTCTTTTCCTGTAAAGTCGCTTCAATATAGATGGAGATCTGACTTGGAGGCAACTTCCATTGAAATCTATGAGTACACGTTGGCTAGAAATCTCCTTGAAGTAGTACAGGAACTTTTCTGAAGTCGGAGCAACTTCAGTAGTGTACATTAAGACGGCTCTCAAGCACTTCAATGGAATTTCTTATGTCCAGCGACTTGGGGCAACTTGAGGTCTGACAAATCGGATCCCAAGTTGCTGTAGTATGAATCGGCACTTAGGGTCTGTGGTATTTCCTCAGACTCAATGCCCAGGCTGAGCATTCAGATCAGTTTGGTCGTAGTAACAAGTATAGGCGCAATGACTCAGGAATCATAAATCTCCCAATGCAAGTCTGTTGTAAAATGAATGGTCTATAATAGAACTAATTAGTCCATATAACAAATGCAGGCTAAAAAGTCTATGTAATAGCGCTGGAGGAAGTTGAAAAACCGTCCAAGACATGCAAGCAGGGCTGCCATCAGAGTAGGACAGAAACCATATTCCAAGGGCTGTGAAAAGAGCACAAGTAGAGAGGCGCCTCTGGGTGCAATAGTTTGAACGAACGGCTTTTAATCTCTTAATGAATACACTCACATTTATGTGGAAGTAACAAGCATGGTATACAGATGTCAGGATGACGCTCCCAAGCTCTTTGCCATGAAGGCGGCCTCAGAGCGAGGCTAGAAGCTCACAGTGCGGCTGGCTCAGATGGGTGACGTCATCAATCGTGGACGCGTTTCGCGAGTGTGCGCACTTGGATGTATTTACAAGTCGTGCTCCTTTCTCAACAGACCAGGATAACAGACAACAGAAAACAAACCATGTGCCAGAATGATCCAATAGATCCAGAGACAGAAGCAGCTGAAGTTACATTCAAATCACGACTTTTTCTGTAACAGTTGAACTTAGCCCTGTACCCTCATGCATCTTGAGATTCCCAACTGGTTCTTAACTTTCCCAACTGGTTCTTAACTGGTATAACTGGCCTTATTGACCAATATGGAGTTTCAGGGGGCAGGAGAGGGTGGGAGCAAGCTTAACATTTCCTGGAAGAACTGAGATTTGCATTTAACTTCAGCTGCTTGTGTGTCTGAGTCTTCATTTTTTTTGACTTAAGAAGTGTGACTGGTTTACTTTAAAAAAGATTTGTTGGCAGATATAAAAAGGCTTTTTTTTTTTTTTTTTTAATTGCTAAGCGTCTTTGTAATATATTGCAGTCACCCTCAGCACAACAGCTGATATTCATGGAGCAAGGATAAGAATGATAGCTGGAGCCTGCATTGCTTAATAGAACCCACCAATGACTTCTCCTTCATGTCTGTAAAGTTGAAAAGTTGGCTTCAGTAGTTACAACATTGCCCATGCAGTACTGGGATCCTGGGTTCAGTTCCCACCATAGACATTATGTGCAATGTAGTTTGTACAGTATGTTCTCATGTATTTGCAAAGGTTACTTCTCACAATCCAAAATCACAATGGTAGATAAATTGGCTTCTGGCCACAGTGGCCATAGAGTAGGCTTTCTCCACCAGGGTTCTGTGGAACACTAGAGTTCCTCCAGAGGTTGTTAGGGGGTCCCTTGAAAAGTCAGCAATGATAGATTTATTTTTCTCCTACAATGACCACCAGTGTAAGGGGGCAATTTCCTACTGATATTTCCAATTTCCTACTGATATTTAATGCAAGCAGTCATTTTTATTCTAATCACCAATGTAAGGAAGCATTTCTCCACCGAGAATTCTTTTCTCCACTGACCACCAATGTAAGGGGCATTTCCCCACTGATCACCAATGTAAGGGATAATTTCTCCACTGACCACCAATGTAAGGGGCATTTCCCCACTTTTCACCAATGTAAGGGATAATTTCTCCACTGACCACCAATGTAATGGGGCCTTTCTCCACTGACCAATGTCTCCACTGACCAATGTAGGGACATCTCTCCACTGACCAATGTAGGGACATCTCTCCACTGACCAATGTAGGGACATTTCTCCACTGACCAATGTAGGGACATCTCTCCACTGACCACCAATGAAGGGGCATTTCTGCACTAACCACCAATGAAGGGGCATCTCTCGACTGACCACAAATAAATGGGCATTTTGACTTCCTACACATTTGGTGGACTTGCCCTAGAATCCAGGTTTTCTGGACTCAAGTCCATAAACTAATTGAAAAAATTACTACATATAAGCTATATTACTCACCTGCACTATTCCTTCTGCACCTTCAGCAACCAGATGTCACATCATATTTTAGATCATTAGCTATGATGCTAGTGAACGCAGCAAAAATGTGCATACCACCGCTATGGGGCACTCCCAAAATTCCCTCTATATCAGACTGGTTTATAAGAATAAATAGAATCGCAGAAATGGAAGAACTTATTGCAATATCCCGAAACATACCACATAAGTTCACCACGCTCTGGACCTGCTGGATCCACTTTAAAACAACTACAGAATACCTGCAAAAGATGCATGCCTAAACATATGACCCTTTAATTACGAGAGCCACTAAACCATAAATCTATACCAAAAACAATTTGACACGCTCAAACCGGCCAATATTCTGGAGACGGCTACGATACGCCAAATCCTCACAGGAGGAAACTCAATTGGTTCTCCCTACAAAATTACATACACACAAATAAAAACTAAAAGTTACCAATTAAAACCAAAACATTTTCCCAGTGTCTTCTGACAACAATACGAACTCATTACCCCCTCAACTCCTGTTACCCATAGTCATTTTACCCCCCCCCCTCTCAATTAACCCACAGACCAGGCTAAAAGTACAGAGTGTGCTGGACACACACATGCACATATGAACCAACATGTACACAAGAGAACTTAACTCCCTAACTTAACCTATATCACAATCGATTCGTACCCACCAACAATTTGGTATCACAGAAAATCAAAACATCATTGTCAACACTCCTTTCGCTATAAGCTCTTAGGTGGTGAAACATAATTCCTCCCCTCCCAACAAATATCAGATTAATATTCTATACACTCAATTCTTTTACACTATGTCATCAACGGTGTCAATTTAATCCTGGTTTAGAATAATAGTTTGCTGTTGGTTTATTCTTTAAGTCCTGGTTATATACTACTGTAATGGTATTATACTTACCCACCATTGATGTATCTGTATATCTGTAATGTTTCCTTACAGTTAATAAAATCTTTGAAAAAAAAATAAAAAAATAAAAATAAATGGGCATTTCTCTACTAATAATCCAATGTAAAGGGGCTTTTTTTCACTGACCAATGTAAGGGGCATCTCTCCACTGACCACCAATGTAAGGGGCATTTCTCCACTAACCACCAATCAGGGGGCATCTCTCCACTGACCACCAATGAAGGGGCATCTCTCCACTGACCACCAATGAAGGGGCATCTCTCCACTGACCACCAATGAAGGGTCACTTTTACAGTAACCACCAATGAAGGAGCATCTCTCCACTGACCACCAATGTAAGGGGCATTTCTCCACTGACTGCATATGTAATTGGGCCTTTTTCCACTGACCAATGTAAGGGGCATCTATCCACTAACCACCAATGTAAAGGGGTCTTTCTTCACTGACCAATGTAAGTGCATCGCTCCACTGACCACCAATGTAAGGGGCATTTCTCCACTGACCACCAATGTAAGAAGCGTGTCTCCACTGACCACCAATGAAAGGGCATTTCTACACTCATCACCAATGTATATGGGCATTTTTCCACTGACCACCAACATAATGGGGCATTTCTCCACTGCCCCCTCAAGGGTTCCTCCAGGGGAAAAAGGTTGAGAAAGACTTTTGTAGAGTGCGTGTGAATATGAATGATGTGTGGTTTGTTTGCTCTCTATATGCTGCATGGTACGCTGCCTGTATATAAATACAGAAAATTATTACAATACCTTTGTCAGGACACATTTTGTAAATGCATCCAAAATACAGGATCAGTCCATGCACTTCAGAATGCATAATTATTTCAGCACCACGGACAGGGCTCACATATAGAGGAGCACATGCCAGGTTTGTGTATCAGGCTGCTTCCCTTTGTCAAAGGGGAACCCAGATACTTATAAATGCCAGTCAGTAGGCTACCAGAGCTTCAAATTTGTTATAATCACACTATAAAAACACCATGATTATTATTATAATAATATCGACCAATAAAACCTAACCCTTTGTGCAGCAGACACTTTTTTTTTAATACTAGCAAGCTTATTCCGTGAAGTAGTAGTACAAAGAGCATTGAGCGAACACAAAGTACAGGAACTAATCATAATTATATGTGCGTTATACATAGTGACACTATTTTTATGTCATTTTTATAGCATTGTTTTTATAAACCATTTTCAAATTTCATTATTCTGTATAGATAACTATGTTTTATGTGATGAAAGATGATCTTTAACCCTTTTACTGCCAGAGCCATTTTCACATTTTTTGCACACATGCGTAAAAAATTAATTTAGGCCTGAGATTACATAACCCCCCCCCCCCCCCAAAACAAAAAACAAAAAAAAAACATATTTTCTGAAAGTAGATATCCTATAGAATAAAAAAAGTGGTGGTTCCTGTTTTTTATGTCACACAATATTATCACCAAAGGTCTAAGAAGCACAAAAGTTTGGTAAAAAAATACACTAAAGTTAAATTTAGGGCACACAAATGCAATAAATTAAGGGGAAAAAAAGAGAGTAATACTGCGCTGTCAAATTCAAACAATAAGTGAATATCAGAAACAATATAAGCAGAAAATTTCACACATACACAGCACACATCAAAAAAAGTCCAAAATATAGTTGTGCTACACAAATATAAAAGTAACAAACAATTGCAAACATATTGGAACAAAGAAGTCCATTGAGTGACGTGCAATCCAATGAATCCCTCAGTGCTTTGACCTTTCACCAGAAAGATAAGTGAATTTCAGAAAAAAAGCCTCCACCTCTTGCGAATGGCCCTCCCGTCACTCCTTATGCCCTCCCGTCATGGGAGGTCCTTCTCACTTGTGGCTATATACCCAGCCAGGGCCTTTAATCGTCCGAGAGAATCCCGCTGTCAAGCCTCCACCCCAAAGACAGGCCTGGTCACAGTTGAACCCCAAGAAAAGATAAGGCTTCCATAATGTAAAATCTTTAGACATTAAATTATAAAAAATTGGTTGCACTAATATCAAACATGTTTAAAACAGGCATAAAAGAAAAGCTGATTGGCTAGATATGGCAGCCTGTCCTTCCGGGACATGCGCAAATGTGGTGACGTCAGCACGTCACTCCTCCCTATGCGTTTCATCACGGATGACGTCGTCCTGGGGCACTAGGACGGGCTGCCGGCTTTTCTTTTATGTAATGTCAAACACGTAGTTTTCCAGGTCAGCAACAAAGAGGGGAGGAGAGTGGACGTGTGTGTGCTCTGCTCCCTCCCCTCTACCCGGCGGCCACTGCCGCTATGTCGGTCCTAGGCCGGCAGATGGGTAGATGGGTAAGTGCCCAGGATGGGTAAGAGCCCAGGATACATAGTGGGGGGGGGGGGGTGTGCTATTATTGGGGGTGTGTGGAAGCAATTGGGCACAGCACAACCACCTGAATGCTTTCACCTGACAGGCAAGAGTCTGTTTGTCAGATTTACACACCATCCTGGTGGCTGTCACCGTAAATGTGTGTAAGACCCCCTGCTGTCAGGTCTGTATGACATAGGGATCTAGCAGCAAAAGGGTTAAAGCCTAACTCTGGCAATTACCAAAAAGCTACCCTTGCAATGGGCCTCCTACACTGCAAGGGTAAATGTCTGTTGAGTCTAGGGGGCAGAAAAGTAGGGTGTAATACTCGCTCCAGCGCTCTCCTCTTCTCCCTGGTGCTCCAGGCTGTGAGCCTTCATTCACAACTCTCAAGTGGAATGTGGGCCTATTACCAGTTGGAGGTCCAAGTCCAACCAATTTTTTTTCTATTGCATAGAATGGGACAGGGTTAAAATTGTTATATTTCTGAAAGTGTCCTCCATTTAGGAGCTCTCTCTACTTAAAGTAGAACTATAGGCAAATTTTTTTTTTTTTTTTCATTGCAGATAGAGCAAGGGAGGATTTTAACCCCTAACGCCATCTGGGTCCCATTTCAGAGATTTCTCTTCACTTCCTGTCCCATAGCCAAACAGGAAGTGAAAGGAAATCCCTGAAAATTGAGGGAACCCACATGGGGACCCCCAGGTTACCAGAACTAATGCCCCATTGGAAGATTTCCCCTCTATTACTTTTCTGGGGACAAAAATGTGGGATTTTCTTTACTTTCACATTTTTAATAAATGGTAAACAGAACAAAAAGATAGGAGGGTGAATCTTCTTAACGGGGTACAGACGGAAATAAAAACTGACAGGGGTTCTAATCCCTCTGCACTCTATCCAAAACAAACAAAAAAAAAGTTAGACATACGGTACTTTAATGTCTTCTATGGGTATCAGATAGAACAGTATGTGTGGAAAAAGCTCCCCAATGTGAATAGACATTTACTCTATAAAAACACATCCTCCAGTAAGATACCCTCGGAAGCTGAAAATCACTAAAGTACACACCGCTTCTCAAGTGATTTCCATTTCCTTCCTATTAACTCTTTGGAGGGCCTCCACATTGTGGTAGAGCTGCCGAGAATGTTTTGACAGATAAAATATCTAAGTCTCGCGCCTCACATCGACTTGTTCTGGGACTTCCTGATCTTTCTTGGCCACTATACCAGCTTGGTAATATTGCCTTCCTATCCTTCCCGCTCTGAGATTGTATTAAATATTTAAACATGTGCATGGGTGCAGCTTTCAGGATCTTGGTGACAACCTGGCCCCACCTACGGGAAGCCATGATTAAACCAATATCTCAGGGGATGGATTTTGAGAATATTGTGGAACATTTTTAATGCACAAATGAGCTCATATTAGGTTATGTATGTAATATTTTCCTGCAGCAAGAATGAGATTGTTGAAATTTGCTTTAAACATCAGACTTATAATTTATATTTACTGGTCCTTTAAGAATTGTTTACAGAGCCTCTAGTTTGTCTGGCTGTATTCTTATCACTACATCTGTGCCAATTCAGTAGCGCACATCTGCATATTTATCAGGGAAAAAGGTTGAATATATTCAGCATAATTTACACCCAGACACAAGAGCAGCGTGCAGAAGTTTAGACCTATTATTTATCACTTTTTTTCCTCCTGTCAGGTTATTCATGTCATGCTGTCTATGTCTTGTTTTCTCTTTTACAGACTACAAAAGTACTGTAGGTTGACCTTGTGAGTCCCCTTCATGTTGTATGACTTCTGGCTGGTCATATAGCTGTAGGCTGAACATTGTGCCACATAGGCCCTGGAAAATGGTTACTTAACATTGTGCCACACAGGCCCTGGACAAGGGTTGTTCAACATTGTCCCACACAGGCTCTGGACAAGGGTTGCTCAACATTGGGCCACACAGGCCCCGGGCAAGGGTTGTTCAACATTGTGCCACACAGGCCCTGGACAAGGGTTGTTCAACATTGTCCCACACAGGCTCTGGACAAGGGTTGCTCAACATTGGGCCACACAGGCTCTGGACAAAGGTCACTCAACCTTGTGACACATAGGACCTGGCCAATGCGTGCTCAGTATAATGCTACAATAGGACCCTACCAATGCAGTGCCCGACATTTTGCCATTAAGGCTCTGACTGAGATTGGCCCACCCCTATGCCACATAGGCTTTGGATAAGGCTGGCTCAACACCAAAGCCACATCATGGCAGAGGGTTGACCAACTCTAAGTCTAAGAACTTGGCCAAGGGGTACCAAACATTCAACCACATAGACCCTGACTGAGGTTGGCGAAACATTTAGCCACATAGTGTCACATAAATGATCCTAAAGTTTATGAGTTATCCAGTGACTTTAAAAGTATTTCAAATCCATATGTCCAAATTAATTATGGAAAGGCCTAAGTACAAAAATTAAAAAGATCCACCAGTCAGTATGAGTGACTCTTCTTAAACCAGTGAACACCAAGATCCACACTGCTGCTTACCAGATAGTAAGACCCCCAAAATTAGGAGGACCAACAGCTTATTAGGGAAAAAACCCTGGATGGATGGATGATAGTGGTGATTGCTCCTTGGACTTGGCACTGCCTCTTCCTAGTCTCTCCTAATCAGATCTTATCATATTAATTGCTCATAATAATGCTGCATAATCATTCAGAAGGAAAAGAGCTAATAATGAAGTATGTTTTACTCCTTTATTGCATAAAAAATGCCCCTTGGAAGACATCCCTTCAGACGTAACACATATGGCGGAGCCAATCGTTGACTTCATCACTCCCGCCTCGGGAGTCAGCAGACGTTTGTATTAAGCTTTGAATGTCTCTCAATTTGTGAGTACTGTATATGACATATTTTATGCAATAAAGGAGTAGAAAGTACAGCGCTATTAGCTCTTTACCTCTTTTCCTTCTGTATGAATAATTATGCGGCACTATGAGCAACCCTTATGGTAAGATCGAGTAGGAGAGCATGGGAAGAGGCAGTTCCGAGTCTTAATTATTAAGATCTAACTATGTGGTAAGCTGCAGTGTGGATCTTGGTGACTGGTGTACAGGGGTGTTTGCTGGTTTAAGAAGATTCACTCATGCAGGTTGAACTTTTTTTGCTGGGACTTTTTGCACTTAGAACTTTATATAATTAATTTGGACATATGGATTTGAAATACATTTAAAGTCACAGGATAAATCATAAACTGTATTTTTTATGTATGTGTTATGATCGTTTATGTGACATTATTGGATTGATTCACATTACATTCAGCGCAACACAATCATTATTTATTCTATTAGTATTTTCATGTGTTTAAAACTGGTGAGTGCTGCTGTTAAATGATTGGTTACTGATTGGGAGGTGTAGCACTTTAGCACGGGTTTATTCATTTAAACTTGGCACATAGGCCTTGGCCGAGGTTTGTTCCAGCATTGCGGCAAAAAGGCACTGGCTGAAGGTGGCGAAGATTCAGGAGAAAGCAGTCTTCATTATACATTAACATCCTGACCCTTTGGTCCTGAAGGCAAGGAAATAAAAAACAACCTTTGGAAGTACAGTGTATTGAGATCTGGCCATGGTCATATGTAACCTAACCTTATAGTTTTATTGCAACAAATGATTGATTTTCTAACCATGTGCAATTAATTGTTCAAAGTCAAAGTTCACACTCGTTATCTATTTTGTTCTCTGCATTCCTCTGTTTGAGCTACATATGCCTTATTTCCATGGGAATCCTGACCTCAGCCACACATGGCTGTATTTACAATATGGCCAATTTTAGATTTGAAGGCACCAATGATTGGGGAGCATTCACAGTTTTCAAAATGCCAAAAAAAAAAAAAAAGGTTTTGTCAGTGAATTACTATTGGTTCTTGTTGAGGGTCGATAATCTAATGCCTTGTTTCCACTGAGCGGATTGGTTCGGTTTGGTTCGGTACGGTACGCTATTTTGAGTGTTTCCATTATGAAAGCAGCCCATACAACGGAACCGAACCGCACCATTCTGGGTCCTGCTTCAGATTTGGGGCCATAGAAAATGGTACGGTTCGGTTAGGGCGGAGCTACGATACATTCCACTGATTGGTGGACGTGTGACGCCATGCTAGGCATTTTTTCTAAACCCACGTATGCCCCTGGTGGTCCGACTTGCAGTGGAAACGCTCACCTGAATAGGCCGGACCATTCTAGGCCATCCAAACTGTACCGACCCGATTCATGGTTCCCTCAATGAACTGTAGCTCCCCAGTGCCGGCAGCACTCATGCAGCCTTACATTGGTGTCCCCATCAGAGCCTTTGTTACATCAGAGTCTACCTTAGGAGTTCTTGCTTACATTAGGGTCTCTATTAGCGCCCCCCTTCAGAAGCGGAGACCAAAGGCAGCCTCTACTGACCTCATTCAGTGCACATTAAAGGGTAAGTTCACCTTTACCAAAAAACTGCTTATGGAGATAAGGGGCATCTGTAGATAAAAACAAACTGTGCAACTCTGACTAAAGTTGAATAATGTCCTTGTTATAGGTAGGCCATCCGTGTACCTCATGAAGCCTGACTGGAATAATCCCAGGATGTTGCTAAGTGAGGCCTACTTGTTGCTGCTCATCTCGTCCCCTAAGAGGAGGGAGCTCTTTCTCTGATTTAAACCCCCCTCACATTCTCTTTTCTCTCCCCTGACGCAGTAGTTCTGAGCTCAGCATTTGAGAGCTCACTCCTGTGATGGTGGAGGTGAACAGTAACAAGTAGGCCTCACTTTACAACATCTTAGCAACGTCCTGGGAGTCTTTCATTCAGGCTTCATGAGGTATGCAAATGGCCTACACCTATAGCAAGAACATTATTAATCCTTAGTCAGATCAGGATGGTTCGTTTTTTATCTACAAACACTCCTTACCTGCATAGGCAGTTTTTTTTTTTTTGTAAAGGTGAACTAAAAATTTAAGGATACGCCACTGACCCTAGCTGTGGGCCAGATAAAACGTAGCAGCAGGCTGGACGTGGCCCTAGTTGTGGCTGTAGTTTGGGGACTCCTGCGCTAAGCCACCAATATGCTCTTATGTACACAATTATATATGTTGTATATGTTGACAACCACTGGTTTATGTGCATTTACTGGTGTATAGCGTTTAGAAGCATTGGAGAGTGGGGGGAGACCAGAGTACCTAGAAGAAACCCACACAGGTACAGGAAGAACACACAAACTCCAGGCAGTTAGTGTCGTGGTTAGAACCAACAACCCTAGTGCTGCTAGGCAGAAGTGCTGACCACCCATGTGCATGTGTATGTGTAGATTCTGCCAGTAAACTCCTCTCTGAATGCAGGGTTGGTTCATTTTCTATTATGCCCCTAAAAGCTGCTCCAAAAAAAACGAACATAAACACCACAATGTGCATGGACGCATTTGCTGAAATACAGCTCAGAAACAATAAAAAAAAAAAAAAAGTAGTGTTTTTCTTGTCCATGTGAAAGGGGCTTAATCGAGGTCACACAAGACAATATTCTGTGTTGTAGGGATGATCCTAGCAGAGGGGGGTGTTGCTTTGTGCACCAAATTTTATGTGCCCACAAGATCCAGTGATGGGAATCCAGGCCTGCCTGTCATTTCTGCTTCATGTCAGGGTCTGTCCTGCAGGCTATTAGCTGGGGAGAAACCCAGAAACAAATGATGCCGCTGCTCTGTTTATATGCTATGGATGACTCCTATTCAGATATATTTTCTACGAGAAAAAAAAGAGAAAGAGAGATACACCAATGTACTATTCTTCATTGACATGGAACACTTTTATCTCCTTCACTGTCATTTTACTAACAAAATAAAAATACTTGCACAGTAAATAATACATGTGTACAAAAATACTTAACAGATGTGAACAATGAACATGTTATTTATGTTATAGCTAAACCAGAAAAACCTGTTGGGTTTTAGTAATTGTAAATCCTAAAGCCATGGTGCCCGACCTGCCGCCCAAGGGCCAGATGCGGCCCAAGGGCCATATGCAGCCCTTTGGTATATAACGTGCGGCCCAAGGGCCATATGCGGCCCTTTGGTATATAATGTGCGGCCCTTTGGTATATAACGTGTGGCCCCTTGGTATGTAGCGTGCGGCTCAAGGGCCATATGCGGCCCTTTGGCATATAACGTGCGGAACAAGGACCATAGGCGGCCCTTTGGTATATAACGCGCGGCCCAAGGGCCATATGCGGCCCTTGGGCCATATGCGGCCCTTTGGTATATAACGTGCGGCCCTTTGGTATATAGCGTGCGGCTCAAGGGCCATATGCGGCCCTTTGGTATATAACGTGCGGCCCAAGGGCCATATGCGGCCCTTTGGTATATAACGTGCGGCCCAAGGGCCATATGCGGCCCTTTGGTATATAACGTGCGGCCCAAGGGCCATATGCGGCCCTTTGCTATATAACGTGCGGCCCAAGGACCATATGCGGCCCTTTGGTATATAGCGTGCGGCTCAAGGGCCATATGCAGCCCTTTTATATATAACGTGCGGCCCTTTGGTATATAACGTGCAGCCCAAGGGCCATATGCGGCCCTTTGGTATATAACGTGCTGCCCTTTGGTATATAACGTGCGGCCCAAGGGCCATATGGGGCCCTATGGTATATAACGTGCGGCCCAAGGGCCATATGCGGCCCTTTGGTATATAAAGTGCGGCCCAAGGGCCATATGGGGCCCTATGGTATATAACGTGCGGCCCAAGGGCCATATGCGGCCCTTTGGTATATAAAGTGCGGCCCAAGGGCCGTATGCGGCCCTTTGGTATATAACGTGCGGCCCTTTGGTATATAGCATGCGACCCAAGGGCCATATGGGGCCCTATGGTATATAACGTGCGGCCCAAGGGCCATATGCGGCCCTTTGGTATATAAAGTGGGGCCCAAGGGCCATATGCGGCCCTTTGGTATATAACGTGTGGCCTATTGGTATATAACATGCAGCCCAAGGGCCATATGCGGCCCGTTGGTATATAACGTGCGGCCCAAGAGCCATATGTGGCCCTTTGATATATGATGTGCGGCCCTCGGATCTCAGCAGTCTGTAGTGGGAGCATTGATTAGGGTAATAACACTGATCTCTACTAGGCTCATGTAACATGTTCCCAGTTTCGTATTGTCTTCTGCAGCATATCTCCAGCCAACAATGTATCCTGTCCTCACTCTCTGATCCTCTAATAGGTCTGCAGTTCCTGGCAGTCCTGTTAAACATTACATATATTGAACATTATGTGCGGCCCTTTGGTGATGTCATGGGCTGCATTTGAAGCCCCCTTTAGCTCACAAGTTGACAACCATTGCCCTAAGGCCTTATTCACACTGCATACTACAGCACAATCCCCTGCGAGGGAATCCATCTGCCCTTAGCTCAGGCATGCAGACAGCATGGCGTGTTTAGCTGAGAAAGCCCCTCCTCTCCTCCTCCAGATAAAAGAAAAAAAAAATATATCCATTGAAGACTCCTGGGATGTATGACATAATTTTGGCCTAGGCCAGAAACCAGGAAGCAATGGAAGAAATGTAAAACAAGTATATATAAAATATCTTCTTATCTATTTACTAAGGCTGGCAGCATAAGGATTAAAATAGTTCATGTTAAATGAGAGAGTTTAGGTTTGCTTTAGGGATTGATGTGAAATTGTTGGTGATGATGTGCAATTTTTGGTCGCCCTTGGGACGCACATGGCAAAGACTTGACTTCAGTGGAAGATGAATTCTGATTGGTCATTCTCAGTGAGTACACCTTGTATACGGCTCTTTCCCTTTCTGAACAGTCCTGTATATTTATACTGCATGAGGGTTAGTGCAGGATGGACTTTGAATCTCTGGTTCTCTTTAAAACATGTGGTCTTGTTAATTTTAATGTGTTATCTGATCAGTGACGGTGTGTTTATCTGCTTGAAAGAGATCTGTTGTCTTGCAGAATGATGACTTCTTGAAACCCAAACCGCAATCAAAGAGTTGTATTTTAAATAAATGAACCTGTGGCCGAAGCCGGCTATATCCTGTGATTAATACAGCAGACGGCGATGTGCGGCATGACTCAGGGCAGCCCATCAGAATTCACATTATTGATCTCATGACTCTAAATTGATGACAAGTGGAATTATGCTCCTTGTCAAAGTAGATGTGAACTCTGACTGAATGGCATTTACTTTGGTAAAGCATTGCATATCATAAACAATTGTCATACATTTTCCTTTTTTAAAATTCTTTGTTGCACCTCAGTACTGTTCATCTCCTGCATCCTCTTTGCAGCCATGACCTATCTACATGCACACCAGTGATGGCTGTGTAGCATTTCTCAAGGTCCAATTTTTAATGTTATGAACAGAATGTGTGTTGCCACAGCTGCTTGCATTCTCCCCTGGAAGTGTCGGCTCTCTCACTCCTCATTGGCTAAATACAGTCTGTTGGCCTTTAGTAAATCAACCCCAGTATGTACTTCCATCGTACGCAATGGGGTTCATTTACTAAAACTGGAGAGTGAAAAATCTGGTGCAGCTCTGCATAGAAACCAATCAGCTTCCAGTTTTTTTTTGTCAAAGCTTAAAGTAAAAAAAAAAAAAAAACTAACACCTGCAAGACAAAGGCATACTAGCTCATTATGTAATACTCACCTGAGATTGAAGCCCTTGCTGCGGTGCCCGTACACAGCACCAGCCAGCGACATCACTCCCGGGGGTTACTTTCCGGTATGGCGGCTCCGGCGCTGTGATCGGCCGGAGCCGCGATTACGTCACTCCCGCGCATGCGCGTGGGAGCTGCCGGTAACGGCACACTCACTGAAGCAAACAGCACGTACTTGCCATTGCTTCAGTGCGCAAGTGCCGATGACGCCGGCACATGAAAATACAGGGGATATCCTACTTACCTGCTCTGTGTAATGGATTTGCTCAGAGCAGCCCCAATCTTCCTCTTCTGGGTTCCCCCCGCCAGCGCTCCTGGCTTCTCCTCTTCCACAAGTGCCCTCATAGAAATGACCTCTGTGACCAAGCCCCGGTAGGGGGCGTGGCCAGAGTAGCGCTGGCTCAGGGCATACAAAGCCATATCCACATCTGAAACATGAGACATGTCCCTAGTCTCTGACAATCTCCTGTACCATGTCCCCAGTCTCTGACCATCTCCCGTACCATGTCCCCAGTCTTTGACCATCACCTGTACCATGTCCCCAGTCTCTGACTATCTCCTGTACCATGTCCCCAGTCTCCGACCATCTCCTGTACCATGTCTCCAGTCTCTGACCATCTCCTGTACCATGTCCCCAGTCTCTGACCATCTCCTGTACCATGTCCCCAGTCTCTGACCATCTCCTGTACCATGTCCCCAGTCTCTGACCATCTCCTGTACCATGTCCCCAGTCTCTGACCATCTCCTCTACCATGTCTTCAGTCTCTGACCATCTCCCGTACCATGTCCCCAGTCTCTGACTATCTCCTGTACCATGTCCCCAGTCTCCGACCATCTCCTGTACCATGTCTTCAGTCTCTGACCATCTCCCGTACCATGTCCCCAGTCTCTGATTATCTCCTGTACCATGTCTCCAGTCTCTGACAATCTCCTGTACCATGTCCCCAGTCTCTGACTATCTCCTGTACCATGTCTCCAGTCTCTGACCACCTCTTGTACCATGTCCCCAGTCTCTGACCATCTCCTGTACCATGTCCCCAGTCTCTGACCATCTCCTGTATAAAAATATTTTTAAAAACAGTCCCTTTCGGTATCGGTGCTGTTTCGGTTTTCAGGATGAAGGAAGATTTATTTTCGGCATCGGTTTCGGCACCAAAAAACCCATTTGGTGCATCCCTAGTTAAGATGTGTGGTCAGTAATGGTTGCTTAGTGGGACTATTCATTTTTCCATCATGAACAGTGTTGGGTCAAATATCCTTATATTCAGACATAGATATAGTACCGCCTTAATTCTTCATGGCATAGATTCAACAAGGTGTTGGAAACATTCCTCATAGATTTTGGTCCATAATGACATGATAGCATCACTCAGTTGCTGCAGATTTGTCGGCTGCACGTCAACGATTTGAATCTCTCATTCCACCACATCCCAAAGGTGCTCTATTGGATTGAGATCTGGTGACTGTGGAGGACATTGGAGTACAGTGACCTCATTGTCATGTTCAAAAAAACAGTGGTGAGATTATTTGAGCTTTGTGACATGGTGCATTATCCTGCTGGAAGGAGCCATCAGAAGATGGGTACACTGTAGTCATAAAGGGATGGACATGGTCAGCAACAATACTCAGGTAGGTCGTGGGGTTTAAACAATGCTCAATTGGTACTAAGGGGCCCAAAGTGTGCCAAGAAAATATCCCCCACACCATTACACCACCACCAGCCTGAACCATTGATACAAGGCAGGATGGATCCATGCTTTCATGTTGTTTATGCCAAATTCTGACCCGACCATCTGAATGTCGCTGAAATCGAGACTAATCAGACCAGGCAACATTTTTCCGATCTTCTATTGTCCAATTTTGGTGAGCCTGTGTGAATTGTAGCCTCAGTTTACCGTTCTTAGCTGATAAGAGTGGCACCCGGTGTAGTCTTCTGCTGCTGTAGCCCATCTGCTTCAAAGTTCGATGTGTTGTGCATTCAGAGATGGTATTCTGCATACCTTGGGTGTAACGAGTGGTTTATTTGTGTTACTGTTGCCTTTCTATCATCTCAAGCCAGTCTGCCCATTCTCCTCTTACATCAACAAGGCATTTTCCTCCACATAATTTCCGCTCACTGGATATTTTTTTTTTCGACCATTCTCTGTAAACCCGAGAGATGGCTGTGTGTGAAAATCTCAGTAGATTAGCAGTTTTTGAAATACTCAGACCAGCCCATCTGGCACCAACATCCACGCCACGTTCAAAGTCACTTAAAGTGTTACTAAACCCACAACAGTAAAATCAGTCTGTATAGGCAGTAAAGCACGCTTGTTATACTCACTGTGCAACCTAAGGGGTTAATCCTCTGCATTGTGTAAAAAGGCTGTTTGATTCTGTATGCACAGATCCTCCTCTTCTTGCATTGTCCACATAACATGTCCAGATAAGACAGAGTTATTGGAGTCAGGCTGCACATGCTCAGTATGGTGTGTATTGCTAGAGCATTTTTTTTTTCTTCGGAAACGAGAAAAAAAATCAGCCAACTCCAAAAAAACAAAAGCCTACAGCACCTGGTATTCCCAGACGGTCTCCCATCTAGGTACTAACCAGGCCCGACCCTGCTTAGCCTCCAACATCAGACGAGATCGGGCGCTTTCAGGGAGATGTGGCCGTAGGTGATCACCGTTGGCATGTGATCAGCACTGTCCAGACAGAGGGTCAGGTGTCCTGCATCCTGATAGGACAGTCAGTGCAGTATGAAAACTCCTCCTACAAGCTTTAACCAGACACTGGTAGAAGTCACAAGACTGCTATATACCGCTGATGAGAAAAGGTATTTAGCAGTTTATATTTACTTAAACGATTGCATTTCCATGTTCTGTGTACTGTGGGAGATCAGCTATAGTGAATGCAGGGTCCTGGGCTTAGGAACACTTTAAATCATCTTTCTTCCCCATTCTGATGCTCGGTTTGAACTTCAGCAAGTTGTCTTCACCACGTCTAGATGCCTAAATGCATTGAGTTGCTGCCAAGTGATTGGCTGATTAGCTATTTGTGTTGCCACGCAATTGAACGGGTGTACCAAATAAAGTGGCCAGATAGTGTATGGGGCATTTTATAAAGTAGCAGTGATTTTTTTTTTTTTTTTTTTAGCAGAATATTCAGTGATACAGTGATACCTCGGATCAGGAACTTAATTCGTAAACCAAGGCAAATTTTCCCATAGGGTTCAATGTAAATCAGGTTAATCCGGTACTGCTCCGCACTTTCTTCTTACCACTATGCTTGCTCTGAATTTTCTTTGGAGCCATACTGGATGTCCGGTATAGTACTGTACAGTATGTGATGAAAAGCACACCAAAAAGCTTCTCAATATAGTGTCAGAGCAGGGAAAATGGGCGTGGCTCGTGTTCGTGAACCAAAGCAAAGTTTTTTGAGCTCTTCTGTTCGCTAACCGAGTTGTTTCTGAACAGAAGCGTTCCTGAACCGAGGTATCACTGTATGTGGTCAGTTTAAAGTGCTTAGCCGGAGCCGGAGGTATACATTGTTCCCTCATGCACAGTGTTGGGTCATGTATCTTTATATAACTGGGTTATATTCCATTAAGTAGCGGTATTTTTTTTGTTTTTTCTCAAAAAGAGTTGCTCTTTTTCAGGAATATATTGAGGTTATGTTATGTGGTACGGTATATGTTTTTCTGTCACCCACAGTGTTGGTCATTTATCTCTATGTAACAAATGTATATACCTTCCATAAAGTAGCAATGTACTTTAGCAGCCTTGGTGTCATTTGCAGCCTTATCAGTGTCCATTTGCAGCCTTGCAGCTTTGCCAGTGCCGATCTGAAGCTTTTCTGTGTCCTTTTGCAGCCTTGCCCAGGCTGCAGTAAAACTGCAGTGACATGTCAGTGTCACTGCAGTTTAAAAATGGCGCCGAAATACACAGAGCCGGTCTTCGGCTCTTCTCGGCGGCTCTCGTTCACTTTCGGCCACTTTCGGCTCCACTCGTAGTGCCGCCCGGGATGGGCCTGACTGTGAGCGGAGCTAGCCGAACCTAGCCGAGTACACTTGGCTAGGTTCGGGTGGCGCTCGAGTGAAGCCGAAAGTGGCTGAGAAGAGCCGAGGACCAGCTCTGTGTATGGCGGCGCCATTTTAAAATCGCGGTCGGCGATCGCTCCGCTCAGTCAGCGGGGGATCGCAGGGGATCAGCGTATAACACGCACCCGCGATTTTCCCCTGATTTTAAGGGGGAAAAAGTGCATGTTATATGCCGATAAATACGGTATATATATATATATATATATATATATATATATACTTCTTTGTAGAACCACCCTTTACTGCAATTACAATTTGGGGATGTCTCTACCAGCTTTGCAAATCTAGAGAGTGAAAATGTTGCCCATTATTCTTTGCAAAATAGCTCAAGCTCTGTCAGATTGGATGGAGAGCGTCTGTGAACAGCAATTTTCAAGTCTTGCCACAGATTCTAAATTGTATTTAGGTCTGAACTTTGACTGGGCCATTCTATCACATGAATATGCTTTGATCTAAACCATTCCATTGTAGCTCTGGCTGTATGTTTAGGATTGTTGTCCTGCTGGAAGGTGAACCTCCGACCCAGTCTCAAGTCTTTTGCAGACTCCAACAGGTTTTCTTCTAAGATTTTCCTGTATTTGGCTCCATCCATCTTCCCATCAGCTCTGACCAGCTTCCCTGTCCCTGCTGAAGAAAAGCTTCCCCACAACATGATGCTGCCACCACCATGTTTCACGGTGGGGATGGTGTGTTCAGGGTGATGTGCAGTGTTAGTTTTCCACCACACATAGCATTTTGCTTTTAGGCCAAAAAGTTCAAATTTGGTCTCATCTGACCAGAGCACCTTCTTCCACATGTTTGCTGTGTCCTCCACATGGCTTCTCACAAACTGCAAACAGGACTTCTTATGGCTTTCTTTCAACAATGCCTTTCTTCTTGCCACTCTTCCATAAAGGCCAGATTTGTGGAGAGCACGACTGATAGTTGTCCTGTGGACAGATTCTCCCACCTGAGCTGTGGATCTCTGCAGCTCTTCCAGAGTTACCATAGGCCTCTTGGCTGCTTCTCTGATCAATGCTCTCCTTGCCGGCCTGTCAGTTCAGGTGGACGGCCATGTCTTGGTAGGACTGAAGTTGTGCCATACTCTTTCTATTTTCGGATGATGGATTGAACAATGCTCTGTGAGATGTTCAAAGCTTGGGATATTTTTTTATAACCTAACCCTGCTTTAAACTTCTCCACAACTTTATCCCTGACCTGTCTGGTGTGTTCCTTGGCCTTCATGATGCTGTTTGTTCATTAAGGTTCTCTAACAAACCTCTGAGGGCTTCACAGAACAGTTGTATGTATACTGAGATTCAATTATACACAGGTGGACTCTATTTACTAATTAGGTGACTTCTGAAGGCAATTGGATTTTAGTTAGGGGAATCAGAGTAAAGGGGGCTGAATACAAATGCACGCCACACTTTTCACATATTTATTTGTAAAAAAAATTTGAAAACCATTTATCATTTTCCTTCCACTTCACAATTATGTGCCACTTTGTGTTGGTCTATCACATAAAAGCACAACAAAATAAATTTCCATTTTTGGTTGTAACATGACAACATGTGAAAAATGTCAATGGGTATGAATACTTTTTCAAGGCACTGTATATACATATATTATATATATTTTTTAAGATGAGTTGTTTTTCAGAAATGTATTTGGGTGATGCCATGCAGTCAATTGAGATGGAAAAAGTGCTTATGGGGGTCTTTATTTAAATTGCGACCCCGATCTGAATCAAAGAAACTCTACTGTCAATGGTTAATATGGACGAGTGCCCTTTAATGAGACTGACGCCAGAAAGTGGAACAGATTCAACAAACAGAGTCATGAGGTTTACTCTGATACAGTCAGTGTCGGCTGCCTACCATTCACTGTATTCTCAGGCTGCTGTGCCATACGCTTCTGCATTTGTTAATGAGTAGTGATGGCATTGTCAGGTGTGAGTCAGACACCTAGTGACGGCTGTGTCCCCTAAATGGAAGTACTTATTGTTCCCATATTAAACTGGGGAAGCAGTGGGTGGTGATTGCATGAATGGATGACAGAGTCACTGCGAAACTGAACATATCCGAGCCGTCACAATGGAATAAGATCATTTTCATTTGTCACAAGTGATGTAAACAGGGCTGGATGTGTTCCATCACGTCCCCCCCCCTCCCCCCCTTTACTGTGCCATCCCTGTGACCACAGATATCCTGTAATATAATGAAGTGAACATGTGGAAACGGTTATTTCCCAAAAATGTTATATCCAGATATGTATTTAAGGTATTAACAGAATGATTAAAGTTGAGCGCTAGGAAAATGTTTAAAAAAAACATAACTCAACCCAGCTATGTATTCATTAAAAAATAATTTAACCGCTTCAGCCCCGGAAGATTTTACCCCCTTCCTGACCAGAGCACTTTTTGCGATTCGGCACTGCGTCGCTTTAACTGACAATTGCGCGGTCGTGCAACCTTGTACCCAAACAAAATTGACATCCTTTTTTTCCCACAAATAGAGCTTTCTTTTGGTGATATTTGATCATCTCTGCGGTTTTTAGTTTTTGCGCTATAAACAAAAAAAGAGCGACAATTTTGAAAAAAACACAATATTTTGTACTTTTTGCTATAATAAATATTCCCTTTTTTTTAAAAAAAAGCAAATTTCAGTTTAGGCCAATATGTATTCTTCTACATATTTTTGGCAAAAAAAAAAAATAAATAAATTGCAATAAGCATATATTGATTGGTTTGCACAAAAGTTATAGCATCTACAAAATAGGGGATAGATTTATAGCATTTTTATTATTATTTTTTTTTTACTAGTAATGGCGGCGATCTGCGATTTTTATCATGACTGCGACATTATGGCGGACAATTTTGACACATTTTTGGGGCCATTGGCATTAATACAGCGATCATTGCTATAAAAATGCCCTGATTACTGTAAAACTGGCAGGGAAGGGGTTAACACTAGGGGGCGATCAAGGGGTTAATTGTGTTCCCTAGTGTGTGTCCTAACTGAAGGGGGGAGGGGACTGACTAGGGGAGATGACAGATAGCTGTTCATACTTTGTTTGAACAGACGATCTGTCACTTCTTTGCTCAGAGAACCGGGATCTCAGTGTTTTAGAATACTGTAGGAGGTGATTTTACTAGGGGAAGGCATGGATCTATGTCCCTGCTTTGCAGGAACACAGGATCCATGCCTTCCCTACTGACAGTACGGCAACCTTCCTTGTTTACATAGGCAGATCGCCATTCTGGCTCTGTGCTGGATGATCGGCAGGTGGCAGCGGACATTGAGTCCACAGTACCTGCAGATCAGCTCCCGCTGTGTATAATCACAAAGGGAGAGGGTCGCCGGCGGCGCGCATGCACCCCACACCCGGAAGTCGCACCCATGCCACCTTGCCAACGTATAAGTAAGTAATACGGGCGGCAAGTGGTTAATGAAATATTCTCTCTGCTCTCTCCCTCCCCAGTGGCTCAGAGACAGCAGTGGGAGCCATTAGCTCCTGCTGCTTTCAATCACAGGCGGTGAGGAGGGATCAGGGGGCGGGGTCAAGCCGCATTCTGTGTGTCTTATGGATACACAAAGCTGGCTCAGAAAGGGAGCACGCACGAGTGCCCCCAGAGCAAGCAGCTTGCTCTGGGGGCACTCGGCGAGGGAGGAGGAGCCAGGACCGCCAGTGGGGTACCTGAGAAGAGGAGGATCCGGGCTGCTCTGTGCAAAACCATTACACAGAGCAGGAAAGTATAACATGTTTGTTATTTTACTTAAAAAAAAAAAAATGGAACTTTTAAAATCACTTTACTACAAACGCCAGGGCTTGTCACAGGCACTTATCAAAAGCCGGCCCCTTTCGCCCCCTCCTTCATGAATAAAAACTGTACTGTCACTTCCTGTAATGAAAAGTGCTCTATGAATGGTGGAGGTGAACCTTTCCTTCATCTGCCTGTCCTCCAATCATAGAGCACTTTTCTTTGTGGTCACAGGCTGTTGCTGTTCCATGACCAAGCTGTATTGCTTGAACTGCAGTGAAGAACAGTGAGGTCAGGGACCCGGCTATACTTTTTCTTAGGGATGATTGGATTTCAGGAGTAGAATAACAAGTGCAGGTAAAACAGCTCAGATATTATTATTATTATACAGTATTTCTATAGCGCCGACAGTTTACGCAGCGCTTTACAACATTAGGGCAGACAGTACAATTACAATACAATTCAATACAGGGGGGAATCAGACTGCCCTGCTCTTTAGAGCTTACAATCTAGGAGATATGTACTAAGCTTTGTGGTTACTTGTTTTGCCTAGTGACTAGTCCTATTTTAATTGTATTTTACATGCAAAAAGTATTTTACCTGAATGTGTGTGTGTTTTTTTTTTTTGACCTGCAAAAGCTTGATTTTTTTTTTTTTTCCTAACCAGTCCTGCCAGATAGCACAGCCAGGTTGGTGACCTCATTTTTCTGGGCTGCATTAAAATACTGCAGGTTGGTCATCTCCCTGCCCCCGGCCAGAGGAGAGGCAGTATATTAGTAAGCTCCCCCCCGCAGTTTGCTGTACAAGAGGCCGATACCAAGACAAATTTACATTAGGTGCATTTAAAATACATTTTTATTTTGCTAATAAATATATAACTGCAGTTAATGGTGTTTTTTTATTTTTTTTTATATCTGCTTGAAGTTCATTTATAAGCAGATTACATTCACATACAAAAAGAAAAAAACATAGCTTGCCTTGAACTGATGAAGATGTAGATAAAATAACATATACTATTTACATGCTTGATTAACTCATTATCCTGCTTTACTATATCAGACTGCTCAAGAGGTGGAGAAACATGAAACTTGAACGCTTTACTGCCATGGCAATAACGGGACAGTGTGCTAAAAACTGATTTATATTAGTTATAGGTGGTGTCTGTATATATACAGAGCCTTGAAAATGTATTCATACCCCTTGACATTTTCCACGTTTTGTCATGTTACAACCAAAAACGTAAATGTATTTTATTGGGATTTTATGTGATAGACCAACACAAAGTGGCACATAATTGTGAAGTGGAAGGAAAATATTAGTTTTCAGATGTTTTCCTGCTGCGGGGAAAAAAAGTCCCTGACCCTTTCCAAAAAACACATCAGTGGAAAACACACAGATATGAATGTGACTTAAAGGAAACCATGTTAAAGGGACTTTAGTGTGTTTCTGTAAATCTGAAAATGCAATGAAAAATGCATAGGTGTGAACCAGGCCAAATTTGGTTCCTGGCCACTTGGGAGTTTTGGATGTTCCCAACTACTTTTTTTCTGATAAAGCTTCTCATGTTGCATTCTCCATTATATGAAATAAACAAACCATCCAACATGGGTTCAGTAACCTCTTATAATGGCTGTTAAAGGTATGCAGACCCAAGAATTCAGGTTTTATCAGTTTTCGTGGGACAGACAGGTTTTTTGAAGTAGGCATCTACAGATGCCTGAACATGTCTTCACATATCATCAAGGCGGTATCAACAGGTAAAGAAAACCAAACTCCAGCTTGTTTCATCCAGCCATCATCATAGGCCCAATAGAGCTTTACTGACTTGCAAAGTAGATGTGTCAAAGCTTGACTTTCTATGCTGAGGTCAAGATTAGTACCACAATTTATGGTGCTTGTGGATCAGTGGCGGCTGGTGCTCCAAATTTTTGGGGGTGCAAACAAACTGAAAAATTCTGAAAAAAAACCCCATGAATCGCAGCCTCACTGTACCATCAATTGCAGCCACTGTGCCATCAAACGCAGCCACTGTGCCCATCAATTGCCACCACAGTACCATCAAACGCAGCCACTGTGCCCATCAATTGCCGCCACTGTGCCCTCAAACGCAGCCACTGTTTCCTCAAACGCAGCCACTGTTTCCTCAAACGCAGCCACTGTGCCCATCAATTGCCGCCACTGTGCCCTCAAACGCAGCCACTGTGCCCTCAAACGCAGCCACTGTGCCATCAAACGCAGCAACTGTGCCCATCAATTGCCGCCACTGTGCCATCAAATGCAGCCACTGCGCCCATCAAACGAAGCCACTGTGCCCATCAAACGCAGCCACTGTGCCATATCTAATGCTCTTACTGTACCATCAAATGCTCCCACTGTGCCCCATCAAATGCTCCCACTGTGCCCCATCAAATGCTCCCACTGTGCCATATCAAATGCTTGCCAGTGTGCCCGCCCGCCGTCTGCACTTACCCTGTCTCGGTAAGACAGCTCCTCAATGCTCCTCGATGTCTTCTCCCGTCCTCTCTTCCCGTACTCTACAGCGCCTGTTGCAATTGATTGGCGGAGAGGCGGTTTCGTTTCTAACACAGCTGAGTGACCTGCGAGCGCCCAGCATGGCGCTCACAGGTCACCTTTTTTGACGCCTATTAGAGCCTATGGCTGTAATCAGGTGCTTCAAAAACACCCCCCCGCCGCTGTAATTCAGGTACCCGGAGCCCGAAAAGGGGCTGGGCGCCTGAATAGGGGGTGGCAGCGGCGGCCATAGATAGATTCATGCAATGCATGAATCTATCTATTGGTGCTAGAGGGGGTGGCAGGAGAGAGGGGGCGGCGCCCGTGCACCATTATGGATGCACCGCCACTGTTGTGGACTGTTCCAATGCCCTAGGAGTAAACAAAAATATGCAGGAATCCGCTTTCCAAATCTGGTTTCTATTCAAAATGATAATAAACACACACTGTTTAATTTACATTGTCCCTTTATTTTCTGTATGTGGATGATGGCACTGCAATTATTTATACAGCTGTCACTTGACCCAACTTTTTCCCAGCCTGTCTGCAGGGAAACATAAGCAGGAGGAGCTTCTAGTCGTCTGCTGCTGGTCACATGTTTTTTTAAAAAAAGCCTTTGGAATACCAAGTAAAAATAAATAATTAATACCAATAAACTGTTTAAAATTGCCATGCAAATATATATTTGAAATCAGATCTTTATTATTTTTTGGCAATAACATGGCGTGGGTGGATTTCCGCCAATCACAGGCTGTGTGACGCCCCTCCAGCCTGTGTCCTAGAATAAGAGGGAGGTGAAGCCTCCATCAATCTACATGTAATATCCCACCCCATTGTGTTTAGCTGGTTAGTGAGCATGGAGGAGGAGGGAGGGAGTGGGCCATCATTTACCACGCCCACATGTGTGACTCTATAGTCACATGGGCTGCATAGATGTGATAGGGAGGAAATGCTCAGCATAGGAACTCACTGAAAACTGAGCATGTGCAGAGCTGCCAACATTGCTCTGCAAAATCCTTAGCTGCATTGGGGACATAAAGAGAAAGTGGAGATAGAGAGCAGCAGGATCAACCTGTTTTTTTGCAGAATACATAAATCGAATCTCCTAGTGACTGAGTGAGTGTGAACAGCATGTAAATAAAAAGGTAAAACCATTTACTTATAGTTTTTTTATGATGTGGGTTTAGTGACACTTTAATAGGTTAAGGCCACCTTTGTACGGTTGTTTAGCAGCATACACCAGATTCCAGCGGCAAGACTCAGATTCTTGCTGCTGGAATGCCAAGGGCATGCGAACAACAGTGGCCAGTCTGACAGCACGCATGGAGCTGCACACTGATTGGTTATATGTGGCTAGGAGCGGATGTTGGGAGCCTGGACGCATCTGATTGCACCCAGGCTTGAACAATCGTCCCTAACCACAAGGAGCCCCATGATGTGCAGCTACATGTGAACAGCGAAGGCCACTGTCAGCCTGTCATTAGTTTACATGGAGCGTTATTTGCATGCACCTGTAATTCCAGCCGCAAGAACATGCTGATTCTCACCGCTAGAATCCGGTGTATGCGGCTAAACAGCCGTGGGAAGGAGGCATGTGACCAGGTTTGCTTTAAGTAAACTGCACAAGAGTGACCAATATTTACACATAGCAATATTCTTTTATGAAACAACTAACCGACAAATGGAACAGTGAGTCACTTCTCAGATTTCCCAGACACTCGGTTGGAAGAAAACAGCAGCTTGTGCTGTGGAAACTGATATTAGCAGTTTAATGAAGGACAATGAAGTGCGCCAAACATCTTTTTAGAAAACTCACACATCAGTGGACTTTTGTTATTGTAACACACGATTCCCGTTACCTCTATTATGTGGCTGACACTCTCCCACGGTTGCCAGCCGTCCACGATTTCCAAAGACGGTCCCAGAAATTGGCTCTGGTTTTCAAATTTGACTGGATGTGAAATAAAATCTCTCCTTTCTTGTAGGTTTAGTTTTTTAACATACCAATACATGCAAAATAATATTTTATAAATTGAATAAAGTAGAACTTCTCTAACTGCTTTACCTGCCAAAAGATATGTAGTTCTAGGCAGCACCTCTGTCTAGCAGCACAGGCAGACTTTCAAGTCTACTGCACCAGCAGCTCTGCCATACTTTACAACATCCTTGTCCCAGTCCCCAGGACATGGTCAGTCCCACCACATCCCATGTTCTCATCCAGGCAGTGTTAATTTTGTAGGCGAATACAATTTCATCATAATTCTCAACAGGGGCATATTTCCAGTGATGAAAACTACACAAAAATTATCTCACATTTTCGTCAATTGACTGGAGGGACGTTTACCCACGTGAACTTCTGTTTTCCTGGGAGCTCCACCTGTAAAGCCTGTGAGTGTTTCCTCTCCCAGTAAGCAAGATAGCGACCGTAGCGTGCTTAGCGGTGTAGCGTACTTACCACTGTGTAGCATTGCAGGCCGCCTCACACCACCCAGAGCACTGTGTAGCATTGCGGGCCTCTTTAGGCGATCATCCAGAGCACTGTGTATTACATGCTTCCACTGCCCAGAGCACTGTGTGGCATTATAGGCCTCATCAGACAACTGTGCAGAGCACTGTGTAGCATTACAGGCCTCCACAGACAACTGACCAAAGCACTTTGTAGCATTACAGGCCTCCTCAGACAACCGTCCAGAACACTGTGCATTACAGGCCTCCACCACACAGAGCACTGTGTAGCATTAAAGGCCCCCCAGATGACTGTCCAGAGCACTACGTAGCATTACAGGTCTCCTTGGATGACCGTCCAGAGCACTGTGCACTACAGGCCTCCCGATTGTTCCGACCGTCCAGAGCACTGTGTGCATTACAGGCCTCCTCAGATGACCGTCCAGAGCAATGTGCATTACAAGGCTCCCGACCATCCAGAGCACTGTGTGCATTACAGGCTGCCCAGAGCACTGTGCATTGCAGGCCTCCCGAGTCCTGACTGTCCAGAGCACTGCATTATAGGCCTCCACTGCCCAGAGCACTGTGTACCATTATAGGCCTCCTCAGACGACTGTCCAGAGCACTGTGTAGCATTACAGGTCTCTTCAGATGACCGTCCAGAGCACTGTTCATTACAGGCCTCCCAAGAGTCCCGACCGTCCAGAGCACCACGTGCATTACAGGCCTCAGGCTGCCCAGAGCACTGTGCACTACAGGCCTCCCAAGAGTTCCAACCGTCCAGAGCACTGTGTGCATTACAGGCCTCCTCAGATGACCGTCCAGAGCACTGTGCATTACAAGCCTCCAGAGAGTCCTGACCGTCCAGAGCACTGTGTGCCTTACAGGCCACCTCAGGCTGCCCAGAGCACTGTGCATTACATGCCTCCCGCGTCCTAACTGTCCAGAGCACTGCATTACAGGTCTCCACTGCCCAGAGCAGTGTAGCATTATAGGTTTCCTCAGATGACTGTCCAGAGCACTGTGTAGCATTACAGGCCTCCTCAGATGACCGTCCAGAGCACTGTGCATTACAAGCCTCCCGACCAGCCAGAGCACTGTGTGCATTACAGGCTGCCCAGAGCATTGTGTGCATTGCAGGCCTCCCGAGTCCTGACTGTCCAGAGCACTGCATTATAGGCCTTTACTGCCCAGAACACTGTGTACCATTATAGGCCTCCTCAGACGACTGTCCAGAGCACTGTGTAGCATTACAGGTCTCTTCAGATGACTGTCCAGAGCACTGTTCATTACAGGCCTCCCAAGAGTCCCGACCGTCCAGAGCACCATGTGCATTACAGGCCTCAGGCTGCCCAGAGCACTGTGCACTACAGGCCTCCCAAGAGTTCCAACCGTCCAGAGCACTGTGTGCATTACAGGCCTCCTCAGATGACCATCCAGAGCACTGTGCATTACAAGCCTCCAGAGAGTCCTGACCGTCCAGAGCACTGTGTGCCTTACAGGCCACCTCAGGCTGCCCAGAGCACTGTGCATTACATGCCTCCTGAGTCCTAACTGTCCAGAGCACTGCATTACAGGCCTCCACCGCCCAGAGCAGTGTAGCATTATAGGCTTCCTCAGATGACTGTCCAGAGCACTGTGTAGCATTACAGGTCTCTTCAGATGACCGTCCAGAGCACTGTTCATTATAGGCCTCCCGAGAGTCCCGACAATCCAGAGCACTGTGTGCATTACAGGCCTTAGGCTGCCCAGAGCACTCTGCATTACAGGCCTCCCGAATCCTGACTGTCCAGAGCACTGTGCATTACAGGCCTCCACCGCCCAGAGCACTGTGTTGCATCATAGGCCTCAGATGTCAGGAGCACTGTATAGTATTACAGGCCTCCTAAGACGACCGTCCAGAATACTGTGCATTACAGGCTTCCCGAGAGTCCCTAACGTCCAGAGCATTGTGTGCATTACAGGCCTCCTCAGACTGCCCAGAGCACTGAGTAGCCTTACAGGCCTTTTCAGATCACTGTCCAGAGTACTGTACATTACAGGCCCTTGCCGAGAGTCCTGACCGTCCAGAGCACTGTGTGCATTAGAGGCTTCTTCAGACCACCCAGAGCACTGTGCAGCATTACAGGCCTCCTCAGACCACCATCCCATAGCAATGTGCAGCATTACAGGCCTTCTCAGACCCTCCAGAGCACTGTGCATTACAGGCCCCCTCAGGCCGTCCAGAGTGTGTAGTTTGTTCAAACCTCAATACCATAAATAATAACGTGATATTTTTTACTCCAGGAGTATATAATGAGTTTGGAAATTCTAGAGCAATGCTTAAATAATGCATTACAATTTAATTAAACCCATTTGATTTTAGTCAAATAAAATGTACTGCAGATTTTAAACTAAACTAAAATGAAAACAATTGCAGATGACTAACATACGACTAAAACTAAAATGGCATTTTAGTCAAAATACTATGACTAAAGCTAAATTGAAATTTGATGCCAACATTAACACTGCATCCTGGTCATGCCTACTTTGTTTACAGTCATTTCTAGATCACTCACTTTCTGGGTGGTTTTGCCTCTAATTAGGCCACCCACTCGCACCCACAATACCATATTTTGAGTCAGTAAGAGTGATGCTGTGATCTTGAAACAAAGCCTGGGACACAACATTGGGAGAGATCATGTAGATGGGGGATTATACTAGCAAGTCTAGGACAGTTGGCATCTATGCTTGCTCAAGCATCCCCTCCACTTCCAGTCTGCAGATTGGACAGTGGAGGAGCAGTGGTATGCTGATGGGTCATCACTCTTCCTCTGCTCTCTCCATGTCAGAATGTTCCTTGTCAGTACATGTGCATGCAATCATTTCTGAATGGCTCCCAGTCTCTCCCTCACTCAGTTCTGCTGTGTAAAGAAATAGAAGGGGACATGTAAATCCAATCACTAAAGTCTTATAAATGATTTAACATGTCAAATGGGGAGAATGTCAGGACATAGAGGACCAGGGGCACTGGACTGAGGATGAAGCTGGGGGACATGGATGGGGCACTGGAGCACGGAGAGGGTATGTAAACCTTGGGCATATTTTTTATTAGAAGAAAAGAGGGGAGAAACCCGAAAACTATACATTTCACTAACTAGTGATACTAAAGTCTCTTTTTTTTTTAAGTTAAAAGTAACAAACATGATACCTGCCCTGTGTAATAGATTTGCACAAAGCAGCCCAGATCCTCCCCTTCTTGGGTCCCTCTTCGGAGCTCCTGGCCCCTCCCTCCAGTTGAGTTCCCCCACAGCAAGCAGCTTGTTATGGGGGCCCCCAAGCAGAGCCGCAGCTCCCTATGTCTATTCAGACATGGAGATGCGGCCTGGCCCAGCACATAGAATGCATTATTATAAAAAACCTTCTGCCTTTACAACCACTTTAAATCTGCAGTTTTCATTAAAGTTATATTAAACCCAAAGGCAAACATTTATTATATTGCAGCTTACCAATTCTTAGATGTATTCTGCATTTTTTTCCTTAGGCTTTTTTCTTCTATTTTCATCTGGTGATCCAGCCAGAAAGTCTGTTGTTTTTTAATAGCTCAAGCTCTCCAGTAGAATGTATCAGTGTACATGGATGAGACCAAACCATTTAACACTGACAGGGGTGATTAAAATAATCAGCTTTTATTTATGTAAAACCTTTGTCCCAAAAGTAAAACAAAAAAACAACACAAAAACGACAAAAAAATAACTGCTTATAATGTGTGAGCTGGAATCTGGCTTCAATTTGTTAGTGAGTCCAAATCTGCTAATACATTTAAATACATTTAAAGTGTTACTTAACCCAGGACCCTGCATTCACTATATCTGGTCTCCCACAGTACACAGACCATGGAAATGCAATAGTTTTAGTAAATATAAACTGCTAAATACATTTTCTCATTAGCAGTTACAGCAGTCTTGTGACTTCAGTCAGGCTGCATTCACACCTGAGCATTTTCAACTCGTAAAACGCCCAAAAAAACGCATGAAAAACGCCCAACAAGCAAAATCCCATTCATTTCAATGGCACCTGTTCACATCTGAGCGTTTTGTCACCTGAAGCAAAATGCCTGAAAAACGCCTTAAGCTCAAAAAAGAACACAAGCTTCTTTGGGGCAGATTATAGGCGTTTTTTAACTTTTTACATTGGTGACCTGTACAAAATCGCGGCAAAAATCGTGGCAAAAACAAGCGACCTTGAAACGCTCAGGTGTGAATGCAGCCTCAGTGTCTGTTTAAAGCTTGTAGGAGGAGTTTTCATTCTGCTCTCACTGTCCTATAAGACCCTGACCCTCTGTCTGGACAATGCTGATTGGCCCTGTGCTGATCACATGCACTCTCCTAAGAAAAAAAAAAAACTCTGGCAGTACACACCAGACTGAGCATGTGCTGCTTGTCCCCTACCCTTTGTAGTATCCACAGATGAGTTGGGGACAGTGGAAGAAGGGGAAGTTTAGAGGAGACACAGGATCAAACAGCCTTTTTACACAATACAGACATATAAACCCCTTAGGTTCCACAGTGCTTTATTGTATATACAGACTGATTTTACTGTTGTGGGTTTAGTAACACTTTAACACTACCCTCCCCCCTGACTGACAGTGCTGCTCCCTGCTGTACCTCCTATGCTCATTCCTCCAGAGTGGTGTCTCTCTGATACAGGAGGTGTGTTAATGGCTAGATCACCAAGTGAAAAGGGGGGGGGGGCAAAATAAAATAAAAGAAATGCAGCCACCACATCTAATGATTGGTAAGCTACAATATATTACATTTTTGGTTTTGGGTTTAATACCGCTTTAAAATAATAAATGGTGATCTTGCCATAAGGGTCCTTGTTCCTTCTTCCTACTTCCTGTTATAGGGTGACAACACACTGTCCTTGTCTCCAAGTTGTGCTCCTGCGTTGTCACATGGGCTAAAAGTACAAGTATTCATCTCAGTACTCATAATGCATGCAGGTGCCAATGTTGTCACCAATGGGGACAACGCCCTCCTGAGATATGCAATACAGCCAATGTTGGATTGCATGGATGTGGACAAGTAATGGGTGCAAAGAGGCTTGCGGAAATCAGCAACAAAACATAAAAAGACGTGAAAACAAGTATTTACAATGGCTACATTTAAAAATACATTTAAGGGTATTTTTTCATGAAAATTAACTGGATTTATTTGTGTTTTTATATCTTCTTGGAGTTCAGCTTTAACCCACTCGAGCATAGACACAGAGATTTTTTATTTTTCCTTCCTGTCTTTTGTCTTGTCTACTAGAGATTAGTGGTGGAAAATGTCATTAATCACGATGTTATCTTTCATACACCACCAATAAATCTCTAATACTGTTTGAAAGTGACTTAAAGTGGGAGTCCGGTGACCAATCTTTTTTTTTTTTTTTTTAGGTCATTGAGACACTTTGCTAATCCCAAAATAATACTCACAGTTTGGGTGTAATATTTCCACCTCTGTCTGTTTTCGTACTGAAGAATAACTTAAAAAATGTGATGCTGGCTGTTTCCATCTTGCTTGTGGGCATGTGAAGCCCACAAGCATTGATTTCCTGGATGCGGTGAATGCTGTTCATTCACAGCTTGTTCACACGCATGATCATTGTTCCCGCACTGAATCTTGGGAAGCCTGACACTAAGCTCCCAGGAGACAGTGCGGCGCCGGGGAAAGGCAATAAACACGCCTACTCCCATGGGAGGAGAGACAGGAAGTGCCACAATAAAGTACAATATAAAGGTAATTACAGCAATAAAAAAAATTTCGTGTGGCATTTGAACATCTATGCAATTAACCGAAGGGGGTAAGATTAAGTAAAAAATTTGAGTGGAACCCCGCTTTAAAGCTCAAAGTGTTGGGCTAATGTTAGACCGGTGACGCTGCTGCTAGCGAAACAAAATCGCCAGCGTCACCATCACTAAGAGTTTGCCTGCCTGTCTGTATGGAATTGTTCCCCCAAATGCTGCCGAATCTTGATGGCTAGTGAGAGGAGCGACATCTCACTGTCTCAGATAGCAAGGGAGGGATTCCATAGAGGTAGGCAGGATGTCTCTTACTGATCCTGTCTCTGGCGATTGCAACCAATCACTAGAAGCAGAGTTGCCCCTCTGACATCCACATTATGATTCAGGGTTCACTATAAGCTAAGTGACAGAATCCAAGGACTACCAAGGGTGACTTAAAGTGGAACTCCACCCAAAAGGGGATGTTCCGCTTGTTTGCACATTCCTCCCTCCACTGCCACATCTGGGGGGGCTTGTACCTGGTTTTGACAGGTACCCACTCTTACTTCCACATCAGATCCCTGCGGCGATCTGAGACGTAATTTCACCCCCTCCTTCCCTCGCAGTCTTCTGGGACAAATCAGATGACTACAAGACCATTCACAAGGCGCAGCGTGACTCGCAAATGCGCACTAGGTAACCAGCTATGAAGCCACAAGGCTTTACTTCCTGTTTTCCTTACTTCAGATACCGGCGCCTTTATTTTGTCAGATTAGGCGACCCGTCAGATTTTGTAACAGAAGTGACGTTCCAACGCCGCCATCTTGCTACACTCCACACTCGTCCATAGTAAGGATACGGTGAGAAGGCGGCAAACAGACATCTTGTTACACCCACCGGAGTCATGCACTTCACCCTTATTATTAACAGTAAACTCAGCTTATATAGTGAAATTCAGTATTTTGAAATCCGTCAGACTGTTTTGATGTTGATTTTTCAAAGCAGGGGTGTTCTGTCAGATTAGAAAACCTGTGAGATCAGTAGGCTTGCTGCTGCTTTTAAAATTCAACATCTAAACAGTCAGACGGATTTTTAAAAACTGTATTTCACTATATAAGCTCCGTTTACTGTTAAAAATAAGTGTGAAATGCAAGACTCCAGTGGGTGTAACAAGATGTCCACTTGCCCCCTTCTCACTGTATCCTTACTGGGGTGTAGCAAGATGGCGGCGACGGAACGTGACTTCCGTTACAAAATCTGACGGATTGCCTAATCTGACGAAACACCTGCACCCGAAGCTGATTGAAGAATTGGCTCGGGTAAGGACATCACTGGATCCCTGGACAGGTAAGTGTCCTTATACTAAAAGTCAGCAGCTACAGTATTTGTAGCTGCTGACTTTACATTTTTTGAGGGGGGGCCTGGAGCTCCTCTTATAACCACAATTTAGTATAGATAAATAAAAATTAGTTCTAATATAACGATCAACACTAGAATCAAATCATAATTGTACTACTGTTCACCTCAACCATATACTTTACATTCATCTATAAACACCCCCGATTAGTGCTTTCAAAATGGCCACAATTGGTCACTCAGTAATTGGTTCTGTATATGGGCTGTCACAGGACTTCCAAGGAGATTTTTTTTACTATGCCTGCATCTAGAAATGAAATACAACAGAGAGAGTTCTCCAGGACAGCTCTGCATCAGCACCTGCTTCTTCAAGGGCACATCACAGCACCCAATGAGAGACTATTAGAGTGTTAGACTATGTGAACAGTCACCATTGTAGTATATTATTATTCCAGGTACTTTTATAGCGCTGTCAATTTACGCAGTGCTTTTCATATATATATTATACATTCACATCAGTCCCTACCCTCAAGGAGCTTACAATCTAAGATCCCTAACTCACATTCATACATACACATACTAGGGAGAATTTAGACAGGATCTAATTAACCTACCAGCATGTCTTTGGAGTGTGGGAGGAAACTGGAGTACCCGGAGGAAACCCACACAGACACAGGGAGTATGTGCAAACTCCAGGCAAGTTGTGTTGTAGTTGGGATTCAAACCAGCGATCCTTTTTACTGCTAAGTGAAATTGCTAACCACTACACCACTGTGCCGCCCATGATGGGATTTTGGATGTTAAAGAGGAGTCCCCCCCCGCCCACACAAAAAAATTTAAAGTCAGCAGCTACAAATACTGTAGCTGCTGACTTTTTATATTAGGACAGCTACCTGTCCTGGAATCCAGCAATGTCGGCACCCCAGCCGATATTTCCATCGGCTCTCGGGTGCTGCCGCCACCATTGCCTGTAAGGGATTGTCTGTAAGGGAAACCTTACGGCTTCACAGCCGGTTCTCTACTGCACATGCGCAAAGCAGTCTGCACTTTCTGAATGGCCTGGTTGTGGGGAAAGAAGGAGGGGGCCGAGCTTCCTGGGGGACCTCGCCACAGCCAGGTCTCCTGGAAGTGGGGACGGGTACTTGTCAAAAACAGGTACCCACCCCCCCCCCTGAAAGGTGCCAAATGTGGCACGGGAGGGGGAGGAAGCAGATAAGTGTAATTTCTTCTTTTGGGTGGAGCTCCGCTTTAAGCATTATGAAGCTTCAAGCTTTGAGCTACAAAACACTTAGCTGTGGCTCTATAGTCCACTCTAGATATGCTCACCACCCACTGATTTTTTTTACAGGCCACACATTGGGTTGGTCCACCAAATTCTAATATTTTACTGATTGGTGAATTCTGGACAGTTGAAACACTAACCAGTTCTTTATGTCTCTGGAGTCCAATGAGAAAAAAAAGATGTCCAAGAGGTGCTGAGACTTTGATATAAGTTTATACAAAGTAATGAGAGGACAAAAACATTTGGAGAGCTCACTGACTCAGGTTAGGCTGCTCATGGCAGACAAGGCTACCCTCCAGTGGGTACCCCAGCAGGTTATCAGAAAAAAATGTGCATACATGGAAACGAGCGCGAGACCCAAAGAAGAATGACTAAATCCTTAACCTTATATGTGATAAATAATTTTAACTTAAAAACACTACAGTGTTAATAATGTGCAATGAATTGAATCATTCCGAAAAAACAAAAAACCTGTGGATATAAAATCATACAGTTCATATATCAATGTGTCATTCGTGATAGGTTTGTGCACATAGTATAGAATAGTGCTAAAAAATACAAATATACAAGTCCTTATTGAATTGTGTCCACATCCGATTCTATATCTTGCACTTTAATGAAATGCTTTCCATCCACCATGTGTCTTTGGACAAATCCAAAAATAAGTGTGCTCCACCACCAATGATACAAATGCTCACTAACCAGACCCCGAAGGCCCGCTGGACCACAAAGCGTGTATAGTAATATCAAAATCTGCCAACATGGGACTCCCGATTGATTCCTCTCCAATTCACAGATGTTCCTTCCCCTCAGTGGGGATATGCACCAATTACCCAGAAAGAAAATAACACAGTAATCGTGCAACAGTTTTATTTTAAAACTTCCACTTAAAATCAATCCCCAAATATATGCGCTGACCAACACCAGCTCGACCAGCATAAATGTGTATATCTATGTATACTATCCAACACACTGCCGCTGAATGGTACAGACAAAGGCGGCGTCTGTCTCACCAAATTCCGGCGTGCGTCTCATGTCGCGTACACGCGATCGGAAATTCAGCCAGCAAAAGACCGATAAGAGCTTTTGGTTGGAAAATGCGACCGTGTGTATGCTCCATCGGACTTTTGCTGGCGGGATTCCCGCCAGCAAAAGATTGAGAGCAGCTTCTCAATTTTTCAGTCGGAAAAAGTTCCTATCCAAAAATGCATTCGTACAAATTCCGACGCGCAAAATTCCTACGCATGCTCGGAAACAATTCGACGCATGCTCGGAAGCATTGAACTTCATTTTCTCGGCTTGTCGTAGTGTTGTACGTCACCACTTTCTTGATGGTCGAAAGTTCAGAGATTTTTGTGTGACCGTGTGTGTGCAAGGCAAGCTTGAGCGGAATTCCGTCGGAAAAACCATCCAAGTTTTTTCCGACGGAAAATCTGCTCGTGTGTATGCGGCATTACTGTTTCAATGAAACAGGTCGAATTGCTGTTGCCATTTCCGTGCACTGCAGGTGATGTCACATCCGTTCGAGCACATATAAGGTTAAGGAGGTATTTAGTCCAATAGCACCTTCTTTATAATTTTGGTTTTATGTAATAGTGTGATTCACACTTGGTTGAAGTGGTTGTGTGGTACAAAAAACAAAAAAAAACCCCTGCAAGACAAAGGCATAATGAACTATTATAAATAGCATACTAGTTCATTATGAATTACTTACCTGAGATCGAAGCCCCCGCAGCGGTCCTCGTTCACCGCTCCGGCGGCTGTCCGCTCCCGGAGTTACTTCCAGGTATCGCGGGCTCCGGCGCCATGATTGGCTGGAGCCATGATGACGTAGCCGCAGGTAACTGCACAGTCTAACTCAGGGATCCTCAAACTACAGCCCTCCAGCTGTTGCAGAACTACACGTCCCATGAGACATTGTAAAACTCTGACATTCACAGACATGACTAGGCATGATGGGAATTGTAGTTCCTGAACAACTGGAGGGCCGTAGTTTGAAGACCCCTGGTCTAACTGAAGCAACGGCACGTACGTGCCGTTGCTTCAGTTTGCTTCAGTGCGCATGTGCCGATGATGTCGGCATATGCGATTACAGGGGATATCTCCTAAACTGTGCAGGTTTAGGAGATATCCAGTGTAGCTACAGGTAAGCCTAATTGTAGGCTTACCTGAAGCAAAAAGTGGTTGTAAAGGGTTTACAACCACTTTAAAGGGGCAGCTGTCACAAAAAAAAAAAAAAAAATTTAGCACAGGGTGGGCGGGCGCCTTTTATATCTGAGAAAAAAAAAAAAAAAGATAAAAGAGCCCAATTTCGTTTATTGGTATTGTGTTAAATGATAGCCAATGCATTTGGGGGTCAAAGGAACCCCCCCCCCCCCATTAGGGCTTCATTTAAAAATGAGAACCTTGAATTGACTCAACATAAAGCTCTCCAGTGTGAATCTGTGCAGGGAAGCTAATTGCTGGTTTAGAATAATTACTCACCAGCAGTATCTGCATGACCAATCAAGGTTCTCATTGTGGAAGAAGCCATCTGTCAAAACCAGGTACCCACCCACCCCCCACCCCACCCCAAAATGTGCCAAGCAGAACTTCCCCTTTTGGGTGGAGCTCGGCTTTAAGTCACCATTGGTATCCCTGGTGAAAGGGGTGTTCTTTTGACCCCCGAAACGCGTTAGTTTACTTTTAGCACAATACCAATAAATGAATCTGGACTTTTTTATCTTTTATCTTTTGGTCTGTCGCTCCTTCCATGTATGCACATTTTTATGTTTCTGAAGGACTCACTTTGGCGATGAGATATCTGTGCTGAGTTACCTGATCCTTACACCTACGGTTGAAATCCCTGATGGTGTAATAATACAGCAGGAGGAGCAGGAACGCCCTAGGGTGGGCAGGAAGACCTAATGAATGAAAACCCAGTGTAGACAGGAACTATGGCAAGAACATCTTACTGCCAAAAGTGGTGGTGAGATTTTAGACGTATAGGTTTTAGCAGGTGACTCCTACCAGACTACACTTATTAATATCATCACTTTGGGTGGAGGAACCCTTTAAAAAGATTGGCAACTCTGCCTTGCAGATTTTGGTTGAACCTTTCTCCACCTTTTTTTTCACGAGGAAGGCTTCTGCTGTTACACAAAGTTGTATAATTTCTGGGCCATTTGAAGTGTGTTGTATATTAGAGCGTCAACCTTCTGTCATATAAATGTTTAATGTACAACTGCAGTGACCCTTTTTACTGGCTTCTGCTGTTACTTTTTTGGACCATCTGTCACGCTGTAATAGCGATTCCTTTCTCACTGAGTTACATTAGATTTCTGCCAGAGCCTAAAGGGAAAGGGGTTACTCTAAAGGCAAGCGCTGGGCTAACTGGTATTCATTTGATGGTGAAACTTCACCTTTTCCCCTTACAAATGTTAAAAATGTCTGAAACCATATTCACACTTGTGCGACTTGTCATACGACTTTGGACTTTAAAGTCTCATGACAAGTCGTACTCCATGTTTTCCAGTGGTAACCATTCATATATGTGCGACTTCAAAGTAGTTCATTCACTACTTTGGTCCGACTTTCATTCAACTTGAGGGCCATAGACTTCAATGCATGAAAGTCGCACCTGAATGTTTTACATGCAACAGTGGGTTCGACTTTGCAGAGGGACAACAAGTCACATCCAAGCCGCACCCATCCAAAGTTGTGTCATAGCTGCGTCAAAGTTGCATCGACTTGCATCGACTTTGGGGTGAATGGAGCCTTAACCACTTAAGGACCGAGCCTCTTTCTGAGATTTGTTGTTTACAAGTTAAAAACATTTTTTTTGCTAGAAAATTACTTAGAACCCCCAAACATTATATATATTTTTTTCTAACACCCTAGAGAATAAAATGGCGGTCATTGCAATGCTTTCTGTCACACCGTATTTGCGCAGCGGTCTTACAAGCGCACTTTTTGGGGAAAAAATACACTTTTTTGAATTAAAAAATAAGACAACAGTAACGTTAGCCCAATTTTTTTTTATATAGTGAAAGATAATGTTACGACAAGTAAATTGACACCCAACATGTCACACTTCAAAATTGCGCCCGCTCGTGGAATGGCGGCAAACTTTTACCCTTAAAAATCTCCCTAGGTGTAGTTTAAAAAATGTTACAGGTTGCATGTTTTGAGTTACAGAGGAGGTCTAGGGCTAGAATTATTGCACTTGCTCTAACGATCGCGGCAATACGATAGTGTGGTTTGAACACTGTTTTCCTATGCGGGCGCTACTCACGTATGCTTCACTTCTGCACGCCAGCTCGGCAGGACAGGGCGATTTAAAACATTTTTTTTTTCTTATTTATTTTACCTTTTATTTTTTATTTCTACACTGTTCTTTTTAAAAAAAAAATTGTGTCACTTTTATTTCTATTACAAGTAATGTAAACATCCTTTGTAATAGAAAAAAAGCATGACAGGACCTCTTAAATATGAGACCTGGGGTCAAAAAGACCTCAGATCTCATATTTACACTACAATGCAAAAAAATTAAAAATTTGTCATTTTAAAAAGAAAATTAAAAAAAAAATTTCCCTTTTTAAGAGCTATGGGCGGAAGTGACGTTTTGACTTCGCTTCCGCTCTGCAATGATATGGAGACGGGTGGGGGCCATCTTCCCCTCACTTGTTTTCATGTCAGGCCACAGGAAGGATCCAATCGCCTCTGCCGCTACTGACGGCTCCTGTAAGCTGCAGAGGGCACCGGAGCGCGGCGGGAGGGGGGGCCCTCTCCCGCCATGGATTAAAAGTGATCTTGTGGCGAATCCAACGCAGAGATCACTTTTATCTTGAAGCGGACCGCCCTCTGAAGAAGATGATACCGGGGTTAGGGCAGCTAGCTTCTGCCATAACAACGATATTCCTCTTCAAAGTACTAACGTATAATGAAGGTGGGCTGTCCGGAAGTTAAAGTGTTACTAAACCCACAATAGTAAAATCAGTCTGTATATGCAGTAAAATATGCATGTTATTCTCACTATGGAACCTAGGGGGTTAATCCTCCGCTTTGTGTAAAAAGTCTGTTTGATCCTGTTTTCTCTGAACCTCCCCTTCTTCCACTGTCCCCAATCCATCTCCTGATAAGACAATGCCTTTGGAGTCACTCTGCACATGCTCAGTTTGGTGTTTATTGCTAGAGAGTTTTTTCTTTCTTGGGAGGATGCATGTGATCAGCACAGGGCCAATCAGCACTGTCCAGACAGATGGTCAGTGTTCCTGCAGCCTCAAAGGACAGTCAGAGTAGTATGAAAACTCCTACAAGCTTTAACCAGACACTGATAGAAGTCACACGACTGCTATATACTGCTGATGAGAAAAGGTATGTAGCAGTTTATATTTACTAAAATAATTGCATTTCCATGTTCTGTGTACTGTGGGAGACGAGATATAGTGAATGCAGGGTCCTGGGTTTAGTAATGTACGGATGCCTTTCTTTTATAAATCCCTCAAGCCCTAATCGTGTTGTGCAGAAGACAGTTAAAGCCCAATTCTGGTAATTGCAAAAAATAAAAAATAAACTACTCCTGGGTTAAATTCTTAAAGGGGTTGTATACCCGCACAAATTGTATTTTTTTTTTTTTAAATCTGTAAGGCAAAAGGCACAATAAGCTAGTATGAGGCGTTGGCAGCTGATCCCGGTCACCGCAGAGGAAGCTGACATTTCCCCTCGGCGTGTCTTCCGGGTTCGCGGCTCCGGCGCTGTGAGTGGCCGGAGCCACGATATCGTCACTCCTGCGCATGCGCAGGGGAGACTTCTTTCCGGCACCTTCACAGTGCATGCGCCGCTGATGTCAGCAGCAGCATGTAAAGTGAATATCTTCTAAACCGAATGGTAAAACTATAAAAAAGGGTATACAATCACTTTAAGGCTGCATTCACACCTGAGCGAATGGTTTTCTGGCGTTTTTTTAGGGCGTTTTTTCAAGTGTTTTTTAGGGCAAGTTTGCAGAGTTTTTGCAGCATTTTTGTACAGGTGTTTTGAGGTCCAAAGGTCATGAATGTAAAAGGCAGTAAAACGCTTGTAATCTGCCTAAGAAGCTCATGTACTTTTTTGAGCTTCAGGCGTTTTGCTTCAGAACGCTC